>NC_092339.1:336205000-336505000 GCF_046630445.1 Rutidosis leptorrhynchoides | reverse complement strand
GCCCTTTTTATTAAGTCTGGTAATCTAAGAATTAGGGAACAGACACCCTAATTGACGCGAATCCTAAAGATAGATCTATCGGGCCCAACAAGCCCCATCCAAAGTACCGGATGCTTTAGTACTTCAAAATTTATATCATGTCCGAAGGAGGATCCCGGAATGATGGGGATATTCTTATATACATATTGTGAATGTCGATTACCAGGTGTTCAATCCATATGAATGATATTTTTGTCTCTATGCATGGGACGTATGTTTATGAGAAATGGAAATATGAAATCTTGTGGTCTATTAAAATTATGAAATGAATTATTTATGTTAAACTAATGAACTCACCAACCTTTTGGTTGACACTTTAAAGCATGTTTATTCTCAGGTACGAAAGAAATCTTCCGCTGTGCATTTGCTCATTTTAGAGATATTACTTGGAGTCATTCATTACATATTTCAAAAGACGTTGCATTCGAGTCGTTGAGTTCATCAAGATTATTATTAAGTCAATTATAGATGGATATATTATAAAATGGTATGCATGCTGTTAACTGTCGATGTAAATGAAAGGTTGTCTTTTAAAAACGAATGCAATGTTTGTAAAATGTATCATATAGAGGTCAAGTACCTCGCGATGTAATCAACTATTGTGAATCGTTTGTAATCAATATGGACTTCGTCCGGATGGATTAGGACGGGTCCTTTCACTTTATCCGTTTATAAATTTTAAAAATTAATTTTTAAAATTTAATAATTTAAAAGTTAAAGTTTTTTTAAAATTTTACGAAAATAAAAATAAAACAAAACATTCTATTTATTTATTTATTTTTATTATTTATTTTTTTTTTCAACTTTATAAGTATTTAAATTTTCAAAATATCAATTTTAAATTTATATTTGTTGTAACGGAAATTTCGGTTGGTATACCTAGTTTTTATCCGTTTATAAATTTTAATTTTAATTTATAAAATTTAATACTTTAAAAGTTAAAGTTTTTAAAATTTTTCAAAAACAACTTAAAAACACTCTATTTTTTTTTTCTTTTTAAATTTTTTTAAAATTAAAAGAAAATTAATATTTTAAAATTAAAAACAAGTACATGAAAAATAAAAATTAAATGAATTTAAAATACACTCTATTTTTTTTAAATTTTTTAAATTTTAATAGATACTTTCAAACCAACTAATTTTCAAACTTAAAACTTTGTTTCCTATCAACTAGGTAGAGACAATCTCGGTTGTTATACCTATCATTACCCACGACAAAAGTTTATAAGTTATATATCTTTACTGTTTTTGATAAAAAAGTATATTTTTAATAGTTTTAATTTTCTTCTGTTTTTGTGGTTTACTATTTAAAAGATATATTATGAATCCAACAATAAATTTTCGTGCAATTTGAAGAACGACAATTCAGTTGTTACACTTAACATTATCGTTTTCAATGAAAACAGGTTAAACTCAAGGTTTATCAATTTTAAATGGTAGACCTTTTTTTTTTTTTTTTTTTTATAAAAACACAACAAACAAATACCAACTAAAACACACCAAAACATAAACACACAAAAATGCACAAAATTACAAAAATGCACAAACACATAATTGGCGAGAAAAAGGATTAGATTGTGAAACCGCGTTGACTCGCCTCGTAGTGGAGTCGCATCATTTCGCCCCCATGGCTTCGTAGGCGTAACCTCGTTGGTTTAAGAGGTTTTCCTTTGAACATTTAAAAGGCCCTTCTCGGCATAAGGTTACGTATTCGAAATTAGAGTCTGTCTGGTTCTTTGGGCAATTTCCGTAATGAGCTGGTTTTCCACATTTTACACATTTGCCCAAATGACGCGCTCGACGTTTCTTAGCTGATTTTGATTTTCCTTTGGCACAATTTTTCTCGTTAAGTTTTTGCCTTATTTCTTTACTCGCCTGATCGCATTTATTCTTTATATCTAATACCACGTCCCTAGGTAAAATTTTATCGCACATCAAAAGGAAATGGTTGTAGACATATTGATTGCGCATCTTGAAAATATACAATAAATAAAAACGAAAAATAAGAAAATAAAAATAAAAAGGTAGAATGGAGGGAGAAGACTAGTTCTTTAGTGTCTGCTAGGGAAAGACCGAACAAACCCCACTCTTAAAGATGAAAATAAAGTTCGAGAATGGAGTTGAAAAACCTTAAAGTTACCCTGAATTTACTTGTCCTTAGGGTAGAATGTGATCTCGTCTCTTTCCGTAGTATTGATTCCTTCAAAGTATAATTTGAGTCGATGACCGTTCACTTTGAAAGTTCCACCATCTTTGCTATATAATTCTGCATATCTAGATGGAAAAACTTGTTTTATTATATATGGCCCAGTCCATCGGGATCTAAGTTTCCCAGGTGAAAACTTAAAACGTGATTGGAATACTAATACTTTATCCCCTTGTTCAAATTCTTTCTTTTCTTTTAACCGTGCATCGTGCCATCTTTTAGTTTTCTCCTTGTATGTTTTAGAGTTTTCATACGCTTGTAGCCCTAATTCATCTAATTCATTCAGTTGTAAGAATCGGTTTTCTCCGGCTTTCACAAGGTCGGTATTACATTCTCTCAGAGCCCAGTATGCCTTGTGTTCAACTTTGACAGGTAGATGACACGCCTTACCGTAAATTAATCGGAAAGGTGTATGTAACACCCCGTTTTCCCCGTATATGATTTATAGGTGAATTGGATATGTACGATATGCGTATGAAGGGTTCGGGACATTTACGGGTGTTAAAGTCTTGTATGCGAGAAAATGAGTCAGGACACGTTGAGTGTCGCGGCGCGACAAAGGGAGCCGCGGCACGGCGTTTCGAATAAATCCAGATCAGAAAGTGTGGTAAAGAAGGCACCAGACTCAGGCAAAGGTCGCGGCGCGACCATTAATGCCGCGACGCGGCATACTGCACGGACTGGCACCAGATTCTTGTAATTTTAAATGAAGTTCAAGGGCTATTTGGTCTTTTCGCATTTGAGCCAGATTTGAGGATTTAACCTCATCCATTCATTTCATTTCTCATTTTAATTTCCCTTTTCTTTTCATTTTTCTCTCAAAACTCAAACACCCATTTGATTTCAAAAGGATTTTTGGAAAGGAAGGATCGAGAGTTGATCTTTGGCGTAGTTGACAAGTGTGTTCTCCTCGTTCTTAGCTACACGGTGATACTAGTGGTAAGCTCTAACTCTGAATTTCATTTTCGTGTTCATCATTCAATTTTGGGGCTTTTGATTGTATGATTCATAGATAGAACCCATTTAGTTGTTAATTGAAGGTTAACACCAAGATTCGGGTTTATTGTTGTTAATGTCGGGTTTTGGGTTGGTTAATGATTTAACCATGTTTAAGACCTGTAAATGATGTACAATCACTAGCATTAGTGATTATTGGTGTTTTGGAGACTTTTAGGGTTTTCGTGGTTGACTAATTTTGACTAGAGTCAAAATTAGGGTTTTTTGAGGATTATAACCAGAATGTTGATTCGTTGAGGTTTATAAACTTAAAATGGATTAAGTTGAGGTATAAAACCGAGTTAACTATGTTTTGGTGTTAAAACTTGTAAATGGTGAGACTTTGACTTAATGGGTCAAAATTAGGGTTTATGGGCGATTTTGAGAACGATAAGTGTTTAACACTTGTGTTCGGGTTCAATTGGCATATTAGGACCATTATCACTTGTGTTAGTGATTATTGGTTAGTTTGGGCGCGATTTGTACTTGGAGGTGCACTTGGGTCGAATTTGCACTAAGTGTCAAATTAGGTTGGTTTGTAAATCCAATCTAA
Organism: Rutidosis leptorrhynchoides; assembly: GCF_046630445.1. Taxonomy (NCBI): domain Eukaryota; kingdom Viridiplantae; phylum Streptophyta; class Magnoliopsida; order Asterales; family Asteraceae; genus Rutidosis; species Rutidosis leptorrhynchoides. The sequence goes on along the minus strand of NC_092339.1, from coordinate 336,501,207 downwards.
GTGTGTTGTTGAATTTGTGATAATGGAATAGGTACTTTCCATTGACGAGTTGCGGATTACTTGGAAGCATTCTTCAAGGAGAAAACGTGAGTGTTAATATCCTATGTGCATATGTATGTGTAGGATGGGTGCGGGTCGGGTGAAGTGGTTCTCGGTTATAGAGGTCACTTCACATATAGGTGGATTTAATGGACTTTTGTATGAGTCCAATTGGCACGTTTGTGCGTTTTGGTTGACCACCTTTGGCGAGGTACACGCTTGTGTGTACGTTATCACACGTGGTTGTGATTTGGATGTTATAACCCCAATGGCGAAGGGTTGATATTGTTGTGAAGTGGATGACCCCGATGTGGTGGATTTTATTATCCCGTGACCGTGGGTTTTGATGTTGAGAAGTGAATCGCATGTAGTTCGGATTCACGATGACGCGTGTAGTTCGGTCATCTTATTGGAAGTGAGTCTCATGTAGTTCAGACTCATGATGACACGTGTGGTTCAGTCATCTTATTGAGGTAGTAATCTCGTGTGGTTTCGGATTACTAAGGCTCGTGTAGTTCGGCCAACCTCGATATTGTGTTGTGAAGATAGTGATCTCGTGTGGTTTCGGATTGCTAAGGCTCGTGTAGTTCGGCCAATCTTCATGGTGGTATTTGGTTCTCGGTGTCGGGTTAAGGGGTTAACCTTGGTTGTTTATATATTGTTATATATATATTAATGTAATGTTGTGTTGTAGCTAACCCTCTGGGTGTAGCTTATTGGCGTTGTTCACATCGTCGTTGGTGAACTTATACTTTGTTGATATCTTTAACTTATTGCTTAGAGATCGTACGGTATGCTTACTGTAGTTGCCTTATACATGGATGCTTCGGTATGCGGTATTTGATATTTGTGTGGCGTGTCCATTTTATACATATATATGTATGTAGTATATTATCATTCACTAAGTATTAGCTTACCCTCTCGTTGTTGATATTTTTATAGGTTGGCATGCTTGGTGGCTCGGGTAAGCTTGGGGATTTGAGATCTTGGCTAGGTTGCTTAGAAGATCTTGCTTTTCTACTCGATTAGGATTTGGGTAGCGTAGTCCCAAATCACCATGCTCGGTTTTGTTGGAAACTAAACTAGTCGGGTCGTGTATGTCCGTTTAGATAATTAACTAATGTATTAAATGTTTTAAGGTTATTAAACCTTCTATTGTATTAAAGATGTTTATGGAAACACAATTGGGACCTAAAGTGTTATTTAAAGCGTATTAAAAGGAAAAATTTTTATGGGCCAGTTTTAATACGGGTTGGGTTGTTACAAGTGGTATCAGAGCATGGTCTAAGGGATTTAGGTGACTTGAGATAGGTGCCTAGACTTAGACTTTTGTGTGTGCTTATTTGTTGCGGGACTTGTAGGATTACGGGTCGAAATGGGTTTAGTTAGTGTCTTGTTTATAGGTTGACTAACGTTTATATTAGTAATGCGGATATTATTAATATATGATTGTGTTGTGATGATAATTCTCGCGTGTGCTTATATCGTGTAGAATTTCGTTTATGTTTGTTTATATCATCGAGCGAGGCGGTCGTTGTACTAACGAGTCGATACGGCGAGTGTGCGTAATAAGGACTTGCAAACCTTATTACGGGTGCAAATCGTGTCTAACAAGTGATGTACGACGAGAGTTGAGCAAGATGGGGCGGTGTTATGCATGTTGTTTTATACGTTCATGGACTAATCGTTTTGCATTCTTTAGAATGACGACGCGAAACGAGATCGAGACGAATGACGAGGAGTTTAACTCTAGAGTTGCGGCCGCCGTTGTGGAGCAAATGAGGGCGTTTCGAGAAGAAATGGCTAGGAAGTATTCCGAATTTCGGGGTAGTAGTGAAATGGAGCGTTTTCTTAAGAGCTTCATGAGGACTAAACCCCCGATGTATGATGGGAAACCGGATCCTTTGGTTAGTACAATATGGATCTCGGATGTCGAAGGGTGTTTTCGTACTATTGAATGCCCTCCTGAGAAAAAGACAAGACTCGCTACTAGTTTGTTGCGGGGTAGGGCGAAGGATTGGTTGGATGGTAAGATTGATCTTATCGGTGGTGAGCCATTTATGGCGTTATCGTGGGACGGGTTTAAGAAGGAATTCTTCGAGGAGTTCCGGACTTCAGCCGATTTGTCAGAAATGCGTAATGAGTTGCGAAATTTGCAACAGGGTTCTATGGATTTGAATACTCTCAAGACGACCTTTATGGCGAAGGCTCGTTTTTGCCCAGAGTATTTGGGGAATGATAATTTGTTGATGCAAGATTTCTATCGAACCTTGAATGATGACTTGAAGAATAAGATTAGCCGGGGTCACGCGAAATTGTTTGCGGAATATTCGCCGTGGCTAGAGGTTTCGAGTCGTATACGCGATCAAAGATTGGTGAACCTTCAAGTGAGAGAAGGATTGTTTCGTTTGGTGCTCCGAGTAAGAGGACTAAGGGTCCGAGTGTGAGCATGGGTGGTACGCAGACGGGTATACTGGATTCTAGTGCATCTACATGTTACAATTGTGGCATGAGGGGTCACAAGTCTTGGGAATGTTCGGTACCAAAGGGTGATGGTATGGTGTGTTTCAATTGCCAAGAAGAAGGACATCATAAGTCGGAATGTCCCAAGTTAGCGGGGACGGGTGCGGCAAGGAGACGTTAAGGTACGTTTCATTTTAATAAATATGTCCTTTGATTATTTATTAAGTGCCGTTGAATTTAAGTTTGTAAAATGCCTTGTGTTGTGCATATTGTTGTTATGGGTGATGTTCCTAATGGAAGAACCCTATGGTGACGTTTGATTAACGGGCGAAGGGCGTAAGACTTGGTGCAACCAAGCATTCCTTAGTATTTGGGAAATGTTTCTACCAAGCCATGGAAAAAGGGTTTTTGGTGTTCGGTTGTTAAGTGCGTGTTCGCTTGTATGTTGGAGTTGATGAACCATGAGGTTCGACGGGTGAGATGAAACCCTTGAAATCGAGTGTTTTGGATCTCGATGTACGTTGGTAAAGGAGTCTACGTGACGCGACATTAGGTACCTCTTTTATACCTACTAGCATGGTGTTCGACTCCGATTGTGTTGTGGTTACATTGTACTTAGGGTACCGGAGTGAAACCCTTAGGTACATGAGTGACTAGGTGGAAATTGACAAACTAGAGCAATTGGATGATTGCGAGGGTGTGGTTTGTGTAATCATGGTACACTTTTTGTTCGAAGTGTTTAAGGATTGATTGAAATCCTTTATGTGCTCAAGGCTAGAGCAAGATATGGTGATGGGTTATGAGAGCCCAATTGTTTGTAAAGTCTACCTTTGGTAGCATTGTACGGTTGCACGAGTTGTGGATATGAGACGTAGTTCCAAGTGGATATGGGACGTAGTTCCAAGTGAGATTTCGGATGATGCTTTGGTAGATCCGGAAAATTTTGTCGAGACCTGGTTTTGGTCGATTTGTGGTAGATTACAATATCGGATAAATTGTACTTATGGTTTGGATTTGAATTATCACCGAGGTGGTAATGTAGTAAATCTCGTTGAGAGATAATGGACGTGTTTGGTGAGCAAGGTGAAATCCTTCGGTTAAGGGAGGTGTGTGTCAGATTCTCTTCTAGAGAATTATTATTTTTGTGCCTTTGTTTGATATATGTGGTTCTTGCTCGAGTGTGTGAATGATTAGTGGTATCCGTTAGGATTCACTATGGCGTAGCAGAGCGCGATGTTAAACTACTCATCGTTCGAGGCCAAAAGGGCGTTGATTGATGAAGCATGACTTTCGGAGTCCGCTGACTTCATCATGGTATTGGTGATTGGTGAAGCATGATCTTCGGGTCCACTGACTTCATCATGGGAGTATGCGATTGGTGGAGCATGACCTTCGGGGTCTGCTGACTTCATCATGAGCGAGGTGTTATATCGGTGAAGCATGACCGTTGACGGGGTCCGCTGACTTCATCCGGTGTTGAGATTGGTGAAGCATGATCTTCGGGTCCGCTGACTTCATCATGGTAGTGGATCGCGTGTGGTTTCGGATTCACGATGACGCGTGTGGTTTCAGTCATCTTATTGTGGAAGTGAATCTCGTGTAGTTCGGATCACAAATGACTCGTGTGGTTTTGGTCATTGTATCGAGGAGTGAGTCTCGTGTAGTTCGGATTCACAAATGACTGTTCGGTCATTCCTCCGGGATAGTGACTCTCGTGTAGTTCGGATTCACTAAGGCGCGTGTAGTTCGGCCAATCCCGATTGTTGTTGTGGTGAAGGTAGTGAGTCGCGTGTAGTTCGGATTCACTAAGGCGCGTGTGTTTTCGGCCAGCCTTCTTGTTGTGTGATATGTCGGTTGTTTTATACACCGATGGTAGGGTCGTGAGGACCATGATGTTTGATCTATTGGTTGTTTTATACACCAATGGTGGGGTTGTAATTACCATGTTGTGTGAACTATCGGTTGTTTTATACGCCAATGGTGGGGTCGTGAGGACCGTGTTGTCTGATTAGTGATGCGATAGCCGTGTTTCGCTCACATGTTGTTACGGGTGTGACAATAGTCGATTTGGTACACCTTGAGATTTGCGTTTCCATAGTTGTTTTGGGCGCTATCGGTTTTAGCCGTTAGATTATGATGTTACGGTAGTTGCGTATTGGTCGTATTGTGCGCACTACAAGGGATGTTTAGTGATTGGTGTTATCCGTCAGGATTCGTTTGGTTCGGTCTTCATCGTCTCGGATTGTTGACCTTAGGTTGAGACTTGGTTGCTTTTAGCATTGTACTTGGTAATGGTACGCTAAGGGGTTGATATCTCGGTACGAGATTGGTTGAGTTTTCCCGATGTTAGGGAATGAGCATGGTTTTAGTGCTCGGATTGGTGGATTTGATAATTTGCGAGTGACGACTTTAGTCGTTAAGGCGATTCACTGGGAAGAGTTGTCTAGAAAAGTCGGTTGGGACTTATGTTTGAGGACCTTGAAGTGTGGTCTGTTTGGTTAAGTGACGAGGATCACGAGGACGTGATCGAGTCTAAGTGGGGGAGAGTTGTAACACCCCGTTTTCCCCGTATATGATTTATAGGTGAATTGGATATGTACGATAGGTGTATGAAGGGTTCGGGACATTTACGGGTGTTAAAGTCTTGTATGCGAGAAAATGAGTCAGGACACGTTGAGTGTCGCGGCGCGACAAAGGGAGCCGCGGCGCGGCATTTCGAATAAATCCAGATCAGAAAGTGTGGTAAAGAAGGCACCAGACTCAGGCAAAGGTCGCGGCGCGACCATTAATGCTGCGGCGCGGCATACTGCACGGACTGGCACCAGATTCTTGTAATTTTAAATGAAGTTCAAGGGCAATTTGGTCTTTTTGTGTTTGAGCCAGATTTGAGGATTTAACCTCATCCATTCATTTCATTTCTCATTTTAATTTCCCTTTTCTTTTCATTTTTCTCTCAAAACTCAAACACCCATTTGATTTCAAAAGGATTTTTGGAAAGGAAGGATCGGGAGTTGATCTTTGGCGTAGTTGACAAGTGTGTTCTCCTCGTTCTTAGCTACACGGTGATACTAGTGGTAAGCTCTAACTCCGAATTTCATTTTCGTGTTCATCATTCAATTTTGGGGCTTTTGATTGTATGATTCATAGATAGAACCCATTTAGTTGTTAATTGAAGGTTAACACCAAGATTCGGGTTTATTGTTGTTAATGTCGGGTTTTGGGTTGGTTAATGATTTAACCATGTTTAAGACTTGTAAATGATGTACAATCACTAGCATTAGTGATTATTGGTGTTTTGGAGACTTTTAGGGTTTTCGTGGTTGACTAATTTTGACTAGACTCAAAATTAGGGTTTGTTGAGGATTATAACCCGAATGTCGATTCGTTGAGGTTTATAAACTTAAAATGGATTAAGTTGAGGTATAAAACCGAGTTCACTATGTTTTGGTGTTAAAACTTGAAAATGGTGAGACTTTGACTTAATGGGTCAAAATTAGGGTTTATGGGCGATTTTGAGAACGATAAGTGTTTAACACTTGTGTTCGGGTTCAATTGGCATATTAGGACCATTATCACTTGTGTTAGTGATTATTGGTTAGTTTGGGCGCGGTTTGTACTTGGAGGTGCACTTGGGTCGAATTTGCACTAAGTGTCAAATTGGGTTGGTTTGTAAATCCAATCTAAGTGTGTTGTTGAATTTGTGATAATGGAATAGGTACTTTCCATTGACGAGTTGCGGATTACTTGGAAGCATTCTTCAAGGCGACAAGGTGAGTGTTAATATCCTATGTGCATATGTATGTGTAGGATGGGTGCGCGTCGGGTGAAGTGGTTCTCGGTTATAGAGGTCACTTTACATATAGGTGGATTTGATGGACTTTTGGCGAGGTACACGCTTGTGTGTACGTTATCACACGTGGTTGTGATTTGGATGTTATAACCCCAATGGTGAAGGGTTGATATTGTTGTGAAGTGGATGACCCGGATGTGGTGGATTTTATTATCCCGTGACCGTGGGTTTTGATGTTGAGAAGTGAATCGCATGTAGTTCGGATTCACGATGACGCGTGTAGTTCGGTTATCTTATTGGAAGTGAGTCTCGTGTAGTTCGGACTAATGATGACACGTGTGGTTCGGTCATCTTATTGAGGTAGTAATCTCGTGTGGTTTTGGATTACTAAGGCTCGTGTAGTTCGGCCAACCTCGATATTGTGTTGTGAAGATAATAATCTCGTGTGGTTTCGGATTACTAAGGCTCGTGTAGTTCGGCCAATCTTCATGGTGGTATTTGGTTCTCGGTGTCGGGTTAAGGGGTTAACCTTGGTTGTTTATATATTGTTATATATATATATATTAATGTAATGTTGTGTTGTAGCTAACCCTCCGGGTGTAGCTTATTGGCGTTGTTCACATCGTCGTTGGTGAACTTATACTTTGTTGATATCTTTAACTTGTTACTTAGAGATCGTACGGTATGCTTAGTGTAGTTGCCTTATACATGGATGCTTCGGTATGCGGTATTTGATATTTATGTGGCGTGTCCATTTTATACATATATATGTATGTAGTATATTATCATTCACTAAGTGTTAGCTTACCCTCTCGTTGTTGATATTTTTATAGGTTCGAATGCTCGGTGGCTCGGGTAAGCTTGGGGATTTGAGATCTTGGCTAGGTTGCTTAGAAGATCTTGCTTTTGTACTCGATTAGGATTTGGGTAGCATAGTCCCAAATCACCATGCTCGGTTTTGTTGGAATCTAAACTAGTCGGGTCGTGTATGTCCGTTTGGACAATTAACTAATGTATTAAATGTTTTAAGGTTATTAAACCTTCTATTGTATTAAAGATGTTTATGGAAACACAATTGGGACCTAAAGTGTTATTTAAATCGTATTAAAAGGAAAAAATTTTATGGGCCGGTTTTAATCCGGGTTGGGTTGTTACAGTGTAGTACCGATGGGCGTTTTGAATGCAGTTCTAAATGCCCAAAGCGCATCATCTAGCTTTCGATACCAGATTTTTGGATTATTTTTAACCGTTCTTTCTAAAATTCGTTTAAGAAATCTGTTTATGTTTTCAACTTGGCCACTCGTTTGAGGGTGGTAAGAAGTTGAAAAACGATGATTAACTCCGTACTTTTTTAGCACTTTCTCGAGTAGTTGATTTGTAAAATGAGTTCCACGATCACTGATTAATGCTTTTGGAATCCCAAAATGCGAGAAAAGATTTTTAAGAAAGCTGACAACAACTCGAGCATCGTTAGTGGGTAGGGCTATTGCTTCAGCCCATTTAGAAACGTAATCGACTGCTACGAGAATGTATTTGCATTTGTTAGAAGCGGGGAATGGACCCATGAAGTCAATACCCCAAATGTCGAATACTTCGCATACTAGGATGCTTTGTTGTGGCATTTCGTCTCTCTTGGAGATATTTCCAGATCTTTGACAAGCATCACAAGTTTTTATCATATTGTATGCATCTTTAAAAATTGTAGGCCAGTAAAAACCTGAGTCAAAAACCTTTTTGGCTGTATAGCTTGGTCCGAAATGTCCACCAGCCGGTCCTTCATGACAGTGCTCTAGAATTTGTTGCGCTTCTTTGCCGTATACACATCGACGAATAACTTGGTCAGCCCCTATACGAAAGAGGTTAGGGCTTTCCCAGAAGTAAAACTTCAGATCAGCAAAGAATTTCTTCTTTTGCTGATAAGTTTGATTTTTAGCAAGAATTCCCGCGGCTAGATAATTAGCATAGCCCGCAAACCATGGAATTTCTTCTTCTCTTTCAATTCTCATAAGGAACTCGTCAGGAAAAGTATCGTGAATAACAGATTCGTCGAGTGTTTCTAAGTTAGGATTTTCAAGACGGGATAAGTGATCTGCAGTGAGATTTTCAGCTCCTTTTTTATCCTTAATTTCAATGTCGAATTCTTGTAGGAGAAGAATCCAATGAATTAGTCTAGGTTTAGCATCTTGCTTTTTGAATAAGTACTTTAGGGCTGAATGATCGGTATAAACAATTGTTTTAGATAACACTAAGTAAGATCTAAACTTATCGAAAGAAAAAACTACTGCAAGGAGCTCCTTCTCAGTAGTTGTGTAATTTAACTGAGCTCCTGTAAGTGTTTTACTTGCGTAGTAAATTGGTTGAAATTTGTTATCTTGACGTTGACCTAAAACAGCTCCCATCGCGAAATCACTAGCATCACACATTAGCTCGAAAGGTTTGGACCAGTCGGGTGATACCATAATAGGTGCATTCGTAAGTTTATTTTTTAGAATGGAGAAAGCTTATAAGCATTCGTCATTGAAATCGAATGTACTGTCTTTCTCGAGAAGTTTAGTCATGGGTCTAGCGATTTTGGAAAAATCCTTTATGAATCGTCGATAGAATCCCGCATGACCTAAGAAACTTCGAATTCCTTTAACGTTAGTTGGAGGAGGAAGCTTTGAGATTACATCGATCTTAGCTTTGTCTACTTCCATTCCATCTCGAGAAATCTTGTGTCCTAAAACAATGCCTTCCTTTACCATGAAGTGGCATTTTTCCCAATTTAAAATAAGATTTGATTCCTCACAACGAATTAACATTCGCTCAAGGTTTGAAAGGCATGAATCGAAGGAGTCTCCAAAAACAGAGAAATCGTCCATAAAGACTTCCATACTTCCTTCTATCATGTCATGAAATATTGCCATCATACACCTTTGAAAGGTGCCTGGAGCGTTGCATAATTCGAACGGCATTCGTCGGTATACGAATGTACCAAATGGACAAGTAAATGTTGTCTTGTCTTGGTCTTTTGGATCAATGGGAATTTGAAAATAACCGGAGAATCCATCAAGGAAACAATAATACTCCTTTCCCGCTAAACGTTCTAGCATTTGGTCAATATAAGGAAGTGAGAAATGATCTTTCCTTGTGGCATCGTTTAAACGACGGTAGTCTATACAGACTCTCCAGCCAGTGACTGTTCTTGTAGGAACAGGTTCATTATCATCATTAAGAACAACAGTTGTACCCCCTTTCTTGGGTACCACTTGAACAGGACTAACCCATGGGCTATCGAATATAGGGTATATTAACCCGGCATCAAGTAACTTGATAACCTCCTTCTTCACAACTTCTTTCATGTTAGGGTTTAATCTTCGTTGTCTTTGTACCACGGGTTTAAAATCTTCTTCCATTAGAATCTTATGAGTACAATAAGCGGGGTTAATCCCTGGAATATCGCTTGTTTTCCAAGCAATTGCTTTCTTATGAGTTTTTAGAACGGACATTAACTTACTCTTTTCGTCATTGGAAAGTTTTGATGAAATTATAACAGGTAATTGTGATGTACCTTGGAGATAAGCATACTCCAAATGTTCTGGGAGTTCTTTAAGTTCCAAGGTTGGTGGTTCTTCTAAGGAAGATTTTATTCGGAACCTGTTACCATCGGTAATTTCTTCAAAGGGTTCATCTTCCTTGGGAATTTCTTCCTCACATTAATCTTCATCGATGACTACTTTCAACAATTCGTCAAGTTCAAGTTCTACATCGAATTCATCACCTTCACTCATTGGGGTGAATTTCGAGTTGTCTATATTTAGTAATTCTTGCAATTCTTTTTCAACACAACAATCAACAATGTCTAACTTATAACATTCGTCATTGGAGGAGATAGGTTGTTTCATAGCCTTGTCTATGTTTAAGGTAACTCTGTCTTCCCCTACACCTAGACTAAGCTTTTTATCTTTAACACGCACAATCGCGTCAGCGGTATTTAGAAATGGTCGCCCTAGAATTAGGGGAACCTTGCTATCTTCTTCCATTTCAAGGACAACGAAGTCGGCGGGAAAGATTAAATGATTGACTTTAACTGGTAGGTTTTTGGCAATACTAATAGGATAGTTAAAAGTTCTATCTGCTAGGCGTATACACATCCTAGTTGGTTTTAGATCACCTAGGTTTAGTTTTAAGTATAAGGAGTGTGGCATAAGATTGATACTTGCGCCTAAGTCAGCTAATGCATCGTACACTACTGAATCTCCCATCAGACAAGAAATAATGAAACTACCAGGATCTCCGAGGTTCGGTGGCATCTTTTGCTTTTGCAGAATTGATGAGCATTCCTCATTGAGGAATGTGGTTGAAACCTCTTCATATTTACCTTTGTCGGCTATGAGATTCTTGATAAACCTTCCATAATTTGGCATACCCCTAAGAACTTCCGCGAGTGGCATATTAATGCTAATTTGCTTGATCATATCTGCAAATTTTTGATATTGGCTCGCGATTTTGTCTTTCTTTAATGCCTTCGGGTATGGAATAGGTGCCTTGTGCACCTTTACAGGTGTTTCTTCACTTTTCTTTGATATTATCTCAGGTGGATCATTTTTTTCTTTTTCTTTCTCAACATGCTCATCTATATCAACAGGTTCTTGTAAACTAGAAGAAGATAAAGGAACTTCTGAGGTCTTACTAGTTTCTGGGTTAATAGTTAAACCACTTCTAGTAGTTATAGCATTTACATGCTCATTCCTTGTTTGATTATTGTTGGGATTCACTTGAGTATTTGAGGGGAGAGCGCCTGGTGGCCTCTCTGATAGTAACTGTGAGATCCTTCCAACATCTCTTTCTAAATTCTGAATCGTAGCTTGTTGATTTCAAATTTGTTGAGTTTGAATTTCCGTAGTTTGCTCGTGCTTAACCATAAAATCTCTTAAGAGATCTTCTAAACCGGATTTCTTTTCGGGTTGTGGTTGTATAAGTGCTTGTGGTCGTGGTTGATTGTGTTGGAAATTATTTTAATAAATTTGTTGAGGTTGATTTCGGTTATTTAGGTTGTTGTAACCTGGTGGTGCATTTCTTTGATTTTGATTTTGATTTTGGAAATTTCGGTTATTTTGGTAAACCGGATTTCCTCCTTGATAGTTATTATTATTTAAACCTGAAGGTCCTCCTACTTGGTAGTTGTTAATTGGAGGATATTTTCGGTTATTTGATTCTATCGCTGGAAAATCGTTGAAATTCATTTCACCTTTTCACAAGTAACCTAGAAAATTTGCTTGCTCTTCCATCGTTGTTTTATCACAATCTCTAGTAAGACGGGGGCCTTGGCACATTTCACATCCTACCCTGATAGCATGCATTTCCTTGGTTACTTTCTCAATTTGTCTTGCTTGATTTGCCATTTGAACTTTTAAAGAAGCAATTTCATCATTGCTTTCGATATTAGCAACGGTTGATGATCTAGAGAATTCTATCTCTTGATGCCAATTATGGGAATGTGCTGCTATATCAGCAATGATAGTGTGAGCGTCTTCCGGTGTTTTCTTCATTATCGAACCTCCAACTGCAACATCTATATCTTTTCTAGTAGCTACATTGACTCCTTTATAGAATATTTGGACTTTTTGGAATGTATTCAACCCGTGTTGAGGACAAACCCTAAGCATTTTGTTGAATCGGGTCCAAGCTTCATAAAGGGTCTCGTTAAACTTTTGCTTGAAATGATTTATATCACTTTGCAATTTTGCTGCTTTTGAAGCAAGGAAGAATTCTGACAAAAATATGTCCAACATGTCATTCCAGTTTTCGATATAACCTTCTGGTAATGAGTCTATCCAATCTCTTGCATCGTCCTTTAAGGACCATGGAAAGATTTTTAAACATGCGACTTCATCGGAGACATCCTTAATTTTGAATAGTTTGCAAATGCTTACAAACTTACGAAGATGCTCGTTAGCATCCTCATTTGGAGCTCCACCGAATTGGCATGTATTAGTCACCATGTGAAGGAATTGACCTTTTATTTCAAAGCCGTCAGTCATCGTAGGTTGGATAATTGCGTGGCCTTGACCTGTTCTTGTCGCCTTCATTAATGCTTCCATCGTTTGATTTGTAACAGCCATCTCTTCTTTTTCCTTAATAACTGGCTCTATGATTGGTTGAATATCTGGTTCAAAGTTAGAATCCAATGAAAGTGATTCTAAATCCTCAACGAGAGACTCTACTTCTTGAGCTCTTAAACGTTCGTGAAATTCTCTTTCAGGTTCAGGATATGGAGGAGTTAATTCAGTGTTTGAGGAACGTAAATTCATTCATTAATTTCTATCATAACCCTAAAAGCTTTTCTAGGAATGAATTCCTATAAAAGGATCGCATAACCTAAAGTCTATTAAAATCTTTATGAACGAAAACCGCTCCCCGGCAGCGGCGCCAAAAAGTTGATGTGCTGAAACAGTACCTTTATTTATGAACGGAATTAAGTTGTTTTGTTACACGAATTGATTTATTGTATATATAGTATTTTAATGAATTTAGGTTGGTTTCAAACATATATAGGCAACTAGTCCTATCCGTGTAGTTTAGTTTGTTGGTAAATCCGGTTCGTTCCACAGGGAGACAGTGTTCAAATTAATTTTTTTTATAGTCTTTGAGGTTAAACTTATTTAAAGGGGGTTTTGGATTTGGAATTTATAATACTACATAATAATAATAAAATATAACTTAATCCTAATTTAATTGAACTACTTATTTATTTATACGAATACATTATTTATAATTATTAACTTAAAAGTGAATTAATTGAAAGTATACTAATAAGTTTATTACTAAATGATAATTAATAAAATAATAACTTTTAATAAAACTAATTAATTAGAATTTTGTTTTGAGCAATTATAATATAAATTTATTTAAATTAACTAAATAACAAGTTTTAATTAAATTAATATAAATTAATAGGAATTATAATAATTAACTAATTATAAACTAATTACTTAAAATTAATAATAAAGCTTTTAATTAAAACCTTGAAATTTAAATAAATTCTAGTAAGATTAAAACATATATTAAAGAAAGTTGTAATAATTAATACTAACTATAAATTAATAACTTAAATATAATAATAAAATATTTAAAACCCTAGATTTTAACCTAATTGCTACAGTGCTCGTATTTATACTTACGCGTTTTGCGTAATTATGTACGCGTTCCGCGTATGTTTTAAAATGTACGCGTATCGTATAGAATTATACGCGATTCGCGTAGGATATAATCGATGTGACAAAACAGTAATGTTTAAACTGAATTATAATGTTGTATAATTTTTTAGTTTTGCTGAATAAATATACGTAAATAATAATAATAATAATTAGCAATATATAAATGAGAGTGTTTACTTAAATGTGTCACCTCTAGATTCATGGATTGTTTTAAGTTTAAGCTCGTATTAAAATGTTTAGTATAAAACTTATATTTTCCTTTCGAATAAATATAAAGTTTTGGCTAACTAAATTAAATCTAATTTTCATTGGATTATATTTAGATAGTTACTAATCCTTAAGTATTTAAATTGAGACCCAACCCAGTTTTGACCTTCGCCAAAACCCAAATCATAACGGTTTCCCTTTTTACAATTTCACTATTATATGACTAGTGATATTACCCAAACCACCGAACTTTACTTTTAATTTAGTGTTAGTAAATTAGTTATAAGTTCATCTAGATCACTTTTAATGTTGAAGCTTAATTTATAAAAATAAAAATAACTTTCGTTATTTTAATCTAACAAATTAAGTGACAGGGGTTAAATATCCAAATACATAATAATGGTTCTTTTAATTAGGCTCAATGTTAAAAATACTAGAGTTACATTTTAATTTTTACAAATGATAACAATCCATTTCACTAGGGGCTCTACATCTAAGCAAACACTAGGGAAATTAGCTACTCATTATACTAGGGTAAACATGAAAATATAAATCTACAAACATAATAATAACGATAAAAATTGATAACGATAATTTTAATAAGATATACTTACGAAAGTCTTCACTCTCATTTACTTTAAACGGTAGAAAATTACAATAACAATACCCCTTTAGCGCGTAAAATAATACCCTTAATCACGAGCAATACACCCTTAAAACTGAAACTATCCTAAAAATTGAATTTTGGAAATTAAAATTAATACAGAGTAATTGAAAGAAAAATAAACAGAATAAAAGGTTGTGTGGAATTTTTGAGTTGTATGAATTCTCTACTGTCTTGTGTGTCTCTCTTCTTCTTGCAAATACCCCGTATTATATCCTCTGAAATTTAGTAGTAGGTAACTACTTTGATCTGTATGTTATGTGTAAAGTAGAAAAAGTAGTAGTAGTATATTCAAAAGCAACCAAAAGTAGTAGTAGTATATTCCAAAGCAACCGTCCCATGTTCATTTCAGATCTGAATCTGGTCTCGATATTACGCGTTTAGCGTAGACATCCACACGTTTCGCGTAGAACAAATTACTACGCGTTTCGCGTAGGTAAGTACGTGATACGCGTAAGAGTATTCGTCAGTTTTCTATATTTTATTTTTTCGTTTGTTCTTTGTTGATCCCGTATTGACGTATATCGACTTGGAACTTTTCCTTTGAACTCTTCTCTTCGATCATCTTGAACTTGCATTTGGGTAAACATTATCTTGATATATATTTGGTTTAAATCCGTTGTTTTATCATTGTTTTATCAAACTTCAAGCTCGTGTTTACTTTTTTCATTTTTCTCGTGAATTATGCATTTGAATGTCTTCGTTTCGGTAAAAGATGATGAAATATAAATGATATTGCGTCGAAATATATGTATGTTTAAAGCAATATCAAAATACCCCACACTTGAACGTTGCTTGTCCTCAAGCAATTACATCTTCTAAATAGAATTGGAACATTACATATTTTTCCATATCGAACATTAAATCACACAACACACGCTACACGAAATGAAACACACGCTATATGGAATAAGTTGGAAACACTACACAATATTTATTGGATCACACGCACACCACACGAAATGAAATTCTGACAACAGAAACAAAGTTGAAACTTGTGATTAAGGTTTTAAAAATTTGGATCCTTAGGAAAAATTGGACCTTATGAAAACGTTTTATGATTTTATAAAATGGCATGCTAGTTTTTACACTAGACACGTTTTCTGGTTTTAACCTCAAATTCTGGTTGAGGGTAACGGAAAACCGAAGTCTCAGTCGGCGATTAGCAAGCTATCCGCCCCCATAATTGAAGTATCATGGAACTTGAAACCGAATGTCCTAAAAATGGTTTTACACAATATAATTCATAAAATAGCATAAGTTTTAGAGTAAAATTATATCGTGTCCAAATATCATCGGTGAACCATGAGTTTGCACACCTCAATTTGCACACCTCAATTTGTTATGGCATATGTATCATCCATCTGGGGATTAGATTCATTAGTCTTAAAAGCTAATTTGCAATGTGCCCCCCCATTGTACGAGACGGATCCATCTCATGGTTAGGATAAGTCTGACCACCAAAAACCCTGTTTGATGCTGAGGTGAGGTGGATTTCCAGCCGATGACAGAGATGACTTTTCAAGATTTTTCGTCAACCTACAGCTG
The DNA here is from genome assembly GCF_046630445.1 of Rutidosis leptorrhynchoides. Taxonomy (NCBI): domain Eukaryota; kingdom Viridiplantae; phylum Streptophyta; class Magnoliopsida; order Asterales; family Asteraceae; genus Rutidosis; species Rutidosis leptorrhynchoides. Next base: position 336,485,297 of record NC_092339.1, on the reverse strand, counting down.
TTCTGGACTACATCTTCTAACATAGGTTAGCAAGTGTGTCATTTTGGAAGACTTTACTTCCTTAATGGGATATTCAGGTTTATACATTCCAAAGCAATGATATCTGCAATAAACTTCATAGAAACATGTGATAAATGGTTCTAAACATATGGGTTTATAAATTCCTTTATACTTGGTTTTCTTTTATAGGTTTTAATCAAATAATCTTATGTATTTTTAATGTATGGAGACAATAATTTTGGTTTTTGACACCTAATCTTTAATTGCTCGTAATTACCTTAAAAATTGATTAGTTATATTTGTTTAAAAATTGTAAAAATTTTCATAAAAACCACTAGATTATAAGTTCTCGAGAATTTATATACTCCCACCCCACACTTAAGATTATGTAATGCCCTCATTACATAAAATCAGATTAAACGTATAAATTTGAGAGGACAAAAAGTGTAAAGTGTTTAGAACTTCCTTTGTTAAGCAATCAGAGATTGTAAAATGCTTATTGTATGAACATATCCAATCTTTTTTTATCACAATAATTCTTTCGTGTTTCGCTATGTCGAATCTCATCATCATAAGTACCTGTCAACAAATATGTCAATCACAAATGAGATGGGGTTGTACTTTAGTAGTACAAAAGTTTTACCCCACACTAAAAGTTTTTGTAAATATAAAATATATAAAAGTAAATTAACACACCATAAAAATCATTTTATACAAACAAATACAAAAAAAAGTTGTTCTAAACTAAAAAGAAAACTAGAAAAATGACCACGCAGGGCCTCCCTGATCTTCCTGTTCCCGCTGCTGTTGCTGCCGTTGTTCATTTAGGCGTTGTTCCTCGTAAAAACACCTATAGGCTTCCTGACTTGCGGCTAAGGCAGCGTTAGGGTCATAAGGTGGAGGTAGAGGGTCACCGTGTGCTTGCCATTGGGGGTATGAAGGAAAGGCTGAGGGTGCGTAAGCCTGTGCGTTAGCTGCGTATAAATATACCTGATGATGCGCCCACTCTAACTGTGCTCCCTGGCCCCTCTGATCATAGCGGATGTTTTCTAGAATATTATTCTGATCTAATTGGGTTGCTCTTACATCCCCTAACTGTTGAGATAAACTAGTGTATTGATTTTCTGACCTCTGTCCCCATGTTTCATATGAGTTTCTTACGTCTAAACTCAATGAATCAAACAAATTTTGTAGCATGTCGAAATCAGAAATACCTGCACTAGACGAACTAGCCTGATCTGGCTGTCTTCGTCTCCTCCTAGTATCCCTCGCGGGTTCCTCATCCTCCTCCATAGGAGCGAAAGCAACAACTTCCTGTCGTCTTAAACTAATTACCCCGCCCCTCACGTGTATAGCCTTTGCCGTCCTATACACCTCCAATCCTAAAGTTTTAACAGCTTGATCTACTGGTTGGATTGGAGGTTCTGATTCACTCGGGTCGAGTCCGAACCAGTTTCCTAGACACGTGATGTAGTGACCCCCCGACATGTTGAAATGTCCCGTTCTTATTGATTAAAAACGTTCCATATTAATTGATTTCGTTGTGAGGTTTTGACCTCTATATGAGACGTTTTTCAAAGACTGCATTCATTTTTAAAACAAACCATAACCTTTATTTCATAAATAAAGGTTTAAAAAGCTTTACGTAGATTATCAAATAATGATAATCTAAAATATCCTGTTTACACACGACCATTACATAATGGTTTACAATACAAATATGTTACATCGAAATCAGTTTCTTGAATGCAGTTTTTACACAATATCATACAAACATGGACTCCAAATCTTGTCCTTATTTTAGTATGCAACAGCGGAAGCTCTTAGTATTCACCTGAGAATAAACATGCTTTAAACGTCAACAAAAATGTTGGTGAGTTATAGGTTTAACCTATATATATCAAATCGTAACAATAGACCACAAGATTTCATATTTCAATACACATCCCATACATAGAGATAAAAATCATTCATATGGTGAACACCTGGTAACCGACATTAACAAGATGCATATATAAGAATATCCCCATCATTCCGAGACACCCTTCGGATATGATATAAATTTCGAAGTACTAAAGCATCCGGTACTTTGGATGAGGTTTGTTAGGCCCAATAGATCTATCTTTAGGATTCGCGTCAATTAGGGTGTCTGTTTACTAATTCTCAGATTACCAGACTTAATAAAAAGGGGCATATTCGATTTCGATAATTCAACCATAGAATGTAGTTTCACGTACTTGTGTCTATTTTGTAAATCATTTATAAAACCTGCATGTATTCTCATCCCAAAAATATTAGATTTTAAAAGTGGGACTATAACTCACTTTCACATATTTTTACTTCGTCGGGAAGTAAGACTTGGCCACTGGTTGATTCACGAACCTATAACAATATATACATATATATCAAAGTATGTTCAAAATATATTTACAACACTTTTAATATATTTTGATGTTTTAAGTTTATTAAGTCAGCTGTCCTCGTTAGTAACCTACAACTAGTTGTACACAGTTAGATGTACAGAAATAAATCGATAAATATTATCTTGAATCAATCCACGACCCAGTATATACGTATCTCAGTATTGATCACAACTCAAACTATATATATTTTGGAATCAACCTCAACCCTGTATAGCTAACTCCAACATTCACATATAGAGTGTCTATGGTTGTTCCGAAATATATATAGATGTGTCGACATGATAGGTCGAAACATTGTATACGTGTCTATGGTATCTCAAGATTACATAATATACAATACAAGTTGATTAAGTTATGGTTGGAATAGATTTGTTACCAATTTTCACGTAGCTAAAATGAGAAAAATTATCCAATCTTGTTTTACCCATAACTTCTTCATTTTAAATCCGTTTCGAGTGAATCAAATTGCTATGGTTTCATATTGAACTCTATTTTATGAATATAAACAGAAAAAGTATAGGTTTATAGTCAGAAAAATAAGTTACAAGTCATTTTTGTAAAGCTAGTCATTTCAGTCGAAAGAACGACGTCTAGATGACCATTTTAGAAAACATACTTCCACTTTGAGTTTAACCATAATTTTTGGATATAGTTTCATGTTCATAATAAAAATCATTTTCCCAGAATAACAACTTTTAAATCAAAGTTTATCATAGTTTTTAATTAACTAACCCAAAACAGCCCGCGGTGTTACTACGACGGCGTAAATCCGATTTTACGGTGTTTTTCGTGTTTCCAGGTTTTAAATCATTAAGTTAGCATATCATATAGATATAGAACATGTGTTTAGTTGATTTTAAAGGTCAAGTTAGAAGGATTAACTTTTATTTGCGAACAGGTTTAGAATTAACTAAACTATGTTCTAGTGATTACAAGTTTAAACCTTCGAATAAGATAACTTTATATGTATGAATCGAATGATGTTATGAACATCATTACTACCTCAAGTTCCTTGGATAAACCTACTGGAAATGAGAAAAATAGATCTAGCTTCAAAGGATCCTTGGATGGCTTGAAAGTTCTTGAAGCAGAATCATGACACGAAAACAATTTCAAGTAAGATTTCCACTCGAAATAAGATTGTTATAGTTATAGAAATTGAATTAAAGTTTGAATATGATTATTACCTTGTATTAGAAATATAACCTACTATAAGTAACAAAGGTTTCTTGATCTTGGATGATTACTTGGAATGGATTTAGAAAACTTGGAAGTAACTTGTAATCTTGGAAGTATTCTTGATTTTATGAAACTAGAACTTTTGGAATTTATGAAGAACACATAGAACTTGAAGATAGAACTTGAGAGAGATCAATTAGATGAATAAAATTGAAGAATGAAAGTGTTTGTAGGTGTTTTTGGTCGTTGGTGTATGGATTAGATATAAAGGATATGTAATTTTGTTTTCATGTAAATAAGTCATGAATGATTACTCATATTTTTGTAATTTTATGAGATATTTCATGCTAGTTTCCAAATGATGGTTCCCACATGTGTTAGGTGACTCACATGGGCTGCTAAGAGCTGATCATTGGAGTGTATATACCAATAGTACATACATCTAAAAGCTGTGTATTATACGAGTACGAATACGGGTGCATACGAGTAGAATTGTTGATGAAACTGAACGAGGATGTAATTGTAAGCATTTTTGTTAAGTAGAAGTATTTTGGTAAGTGTCTTGAAGTCTTTCAAAAGTGTATGAATACATATTAAAACACTACATGTATATACATTTTAACTGAGTCGTTAAGTCATCGTTAGTCGTTACATGTAAATGTTGTTTTGAAACCTTTAGGTTAACGATCTTGTTGAATGTTGTTAACCCATTGTTTATTATAACAAATGAGATGTTAAATTGTTATATTATCATGATATTATGATATATAATATATCTTAGTATGATATATATACAGTTAAATGTCGTTACAACGATAATCGTTACATATATGTCTCGTTTCGAAATCATTAAGTTAGTAGTCTTATTTTTACATATGTATTTCATTGTTAATACACTTAATAATATATTTTATTATCATTTAACATAATTAACCAAGTGTATCAATATCTTAATATGATTCATATGTACCTAGTAAGACGTTGTTATAACGATAATCGTTATATATATCGTTTTCGAGTTTCGTAAATTAATAGTCTCATTTTTATGTATATAACTCATTGTTAAAATACCTAATGAGATACATACTTATAATAAAATCATGTTAACTATATATATAACCATATATATGTCATCGTATAGTTTTTACAAGTTTTAACGTTCGTGAATCACCGGTCAACTTGGGTGGTCAATTGTCTATATGAAACCTATTTCAATTAATCAAGTCTTAACAAGTTTGATTGCTTAACATGTTGGAAACACTTAATCATGTAAATAACAATTTCATTTAATATATATATAAAAATGGAAAAGTTCGGGTCACTACAGTACCTACCCGTTAAATAAATTTCGTCCCGAAATTTTAAGCAGTTGGAGGTGTTGACGTATCTTCTGGAAATAAATGCGGGTATTTCTTCTTTATCTGATCTTCACGCTCCAGGTGAACTCGGGTCCTCTACGAGCATTCCATCGAACCTTAACAATCGGTATCTTGTTTTGTTTAAGTCTCTTAACCTCACGATCCATTATTTCGACGGGTTCTTCAATGAATTGAATTTTTTCATTGATTTGGATTTCATCCAATGAAATAGTGAGATCTTCTTTAGCAAAATATTTCTTCAAATTTGAGACGTGGAAAGTGTTATGTACAGCCGCGAGTTGTTGAGGTAGCTCCAGTTGGTAAGCTACTGGTCCGACACGATCTATAATCTTGAATGGTCCAATGTACCTTGGATTTAGTTTCCCCCGTTTACCAAATCGAACAACGCCTTTCCAAGGTGAAACCTTAAGCATGACCATTTCTCTAATTTCAAACTCTATATCTTTTCTTTTACTGTCCGCGTAGTTCTTTTGTCGACTCTGGGCGGTTTTCAATCTTTGTTGAATTTGGATGATTTTCTCGGTAGTTTCTTGTATTATCTACGGACCCGTAATCTATCTATCCCCCACTTCACTCCAACAAATCGAAGACCTGCACTTTCTACCATAAAGTGCTTCAAACGGCGCCATCTCAATGCTTGAATGGTAGCTGTTGTTGTAGGAAAATTCTGCTAACGGTAGATGTCGATCCCAACTGTTTCTGAAATCAATAACACATGTTTGTAGCATGTCTTCAAGCGTTTGTATCGTCCTTTTGCTCTGTCCATCAGTTTGTGGATGATAGGCATTACTCATGTCTAGACGAGTTCCTAATGCTTGCTGTAATGTCTGCAGAATCTTGAAATAAATCTGCCATCCCTATCAGAGATAATAGAGATTGGTATTCCATGTCTGGAGACGACTTCCTTCAAATACAGTCGTGCTAACTTCTCCATCTAGTCATCTTCTCTTATTGGCAGGAAGTGTGCTGATTTGGTGAGACGATCAACTATTACCCAAATAGTATCAAAACCACTTGCAGTCCTTGGCAATTTAGTGATGAAATCCATGGTAATATTTTCCCATTTCCATTCCGGGATTTCGGGTTGTTGAAGTAGACCTGATGGTTTCTGATGCTCACATTTGACCTTAGAACACGTCAAACATTCTCCTACGTATTTAGCAACATCGACTTTCATACCCGGCCACCAAAAATGTTTCTTGAGATCCTTGTACATCTTCCCCGTTCCAGGATGTATTGAGTATCTGGTTTTATGAGCTTCTCTAAGTACCATTTCTCTCATATCTCCAAATTTTGGTACCCAAATTCTTTCAGCCCTATACCGGGTTCTGTCTTCCCGAATATTAAGATGCTTCTCTGATCCTTTGGGTATTCCATCCTTTAAATTTCCCTCTTTTAAAACTCCTTGTTGCGCCTCCTTTATTTGAGTAGTAAGGTTAGTGCGAATCATTATATTCATAGATTTTACTCGAATGGGTTCTCTGTCCTTTCTACTCAAGGCATCGGCTACCACATTTGCCTTCCCTGGGTGGTAATGAATCTCAAAGTCGTAATCATTCAACAATTCAATCCACCTACGCTGCCTCATATTCAGTTGTTTCTGATTAAATATGTGTTGAAGACTTTTGTGGTCGGTATATATAATACTTTTGACCCCATATAAGTAGTGCCTCCAAGTCTTTAATGCAAAAACAACCGCGCCTAATTCCAAATCATGCGTCGTATAATTTTTCTCGTGAATCTTCAATTGTCTAGACGCATAAGCAATCACCTTCGTCCGTTGCATTAATACACAACCGAGACCTTGCTTTGATGCGTCACAATAAATCACAAAATCATCATCCCCTTTAGGCAATGACAATATAGTTGCCGTAGTTAGCTTTTTCTTCAATAATTGAAACGCCTTTTCTTATTCATCCTTCCATTCAAATTTCTTCCCTTTATGCGTTAATGCAGTCAAGGGTTTTGCTATTTTGGAGAAATCTTGGATGAATCTTCTGTAGTAACCAGCCAATCCTAAAAATTGATGTATATGCTTCGGAGTTTTTGGGGTTTCCCACTTTTCAACAGTTTCGATCTTTGCCGGGTCCACCTGGATACCTTCTTTGTTCACAATGTGACCGAGGAATTGAACTTCTTCCAACCAAAATGCACACTTTGAAAACTTAGCGTACAGTTTTTCTTTCCTCAATACTTCTACCACTTTTCTCAAATGTTCTTCGTGCTCTTGATCATTCTTTGAGTAAATAAGTATGTCATCGATGAAAACAATGACAAACTTGTCAAGATATGGCCCACACACTCGGTTCATAAGTTCCATGAACATAGCTGGTGCGTTAGTCAATCCAAATGGCATAACCATAAACTCGTAATGACCATAACGCGTCCTAAAAGCAGTTTTTGGAATATCATCCTCCTTTACTCGCATTTGATGATATCCAGAACGTAAATCGATCTTCGAATAAACCGACGAGCCTTGTAGTTGATCAAATAAGTCATCAATTCTCGGCAATGGATAACGGTTTTTGATGGTAAGTTTGTTCAACTCTCTGTAGTCAATACAAAACCTAAATGTACCATCCTTCTTCTTGACAAACAAAACAGGAGCTCCCCATGGTGATGTGCTTGGTCGAATGAAACCACGTTCTAATAGTTCTTGCATTTGGCTTTGCAGTTCTTTCATCTCGCTGGGTGCGAGTCTATAAGGAGCACGAGCTATTGGTGCAGCTCCTGGTACAAGATCTATTTGAAATTCAACAGATCGATGTGGAGGTAGTCCCGGTAATTCTTTCGGAAATACATCGGGAAATTCTTTTGCGACGGGAACATCATTGATGCTCTTTTCTTCAGTTTGTACTTTCTCGACGTGTGCTAGAACATCATAGCAACCTTTTCTTATTAGTTTTTGTGCCTTCAAATTACTAATAAGATGTAGCTTCATGTTGCCCTTTTCTCCGTACACCATTAAGGGTTCTCCTTCTTCTCGTACAATGCGAATTGCATTTTTATAACATACGATCTCTGCTTTCACCTTCTTCAGCCAGTCCATGCCAACTATTACATCAAAACTCCCTAAATCTACTGGTATCAAATCAATCTTAAATATTTCGCTACCCAGTTTAATTTCTCGATTCCGGCATATATTATCTGCTGAAATTAATTTACCGTTTGCTAATTCGAGTAAAAATTTACTATCCAACGGCGTCAATGGACAACTTAATTGAGCCCAAAAATCTCTACTCATATAGCTTCTATCCACACCCGAATCAAATAAAACGTAAGCAGATTTATTGTCAATAAGAAACGTACCCGTAACAAGCTCCGGGTCTTCCTGTGCCTCTGCCGCATTAATATTGAAAACTCTTCCGCGGCCTTGTCCATTCGTGTTCTCCTGGTTCGGGCAATTTCTAATAATGTGGCCCGGTTTTCCACATTTATAACAAACTACATTGGCATAACTTGCTCCGACACTACTTGCTCCGCCATTACTCGTTCCGACACCATTTGTTCCTTTCGTTCTGTTAACCCCTGGTCCGTAGACCTCACACTTCACCGCGCTATGACCATTTCTTTTACACTTGTTGAAAAATTTGGTGCAGAACCCCGAGTGATACTTTTCACACCTTTGGCATAGCTGCTTCTGATTGTTGTTGTTATTGCGGTTGTTATTGTTGTTGGGATGATTGTTATAGTTGCTGTTGCTGTTGTTGTTGTTGTTGTTGTTGTTGTTGTTGTTGTTGTTGTTGGGCCGTTTGTTGTAGTTGCGATTGTTGGGATAATTGTTGCAATTATTATTGTAATTGCTGTTGTTGTTGTATTGGCGATTCTTATCACCATTTTCCTCCCACTTTCTTTTGACTTGCTTCACATTGGCCTCTTCAGCCATCTGTTCTTTAATTCTTTCCTCAATCTGGTTCACTAGTTTGTGAGCCATTCTACATGCCTGTTGTATGGAGGCGGGCTCGTGTGAACTTATATCTTCTTGGATTCGTTCCGGTAATCCTTTCGCAAACGCGTCGATCTTCTCTTCCTCATCTTCGAACGCTCCCGCACACAATAGGCACAATTCTGTGAATCGTCTTTCGTACGTGGTAATATCAAATCCTTGGGTTCGTAACCCTCTAAGTTCTGTCTTGAGCTTATTGTCCTCGGTTCTGGGACGGTACTTCTCATTCATCAAGTGCTTGAATGCTGACCACGGTAGTGCGTACGCATCATCTTGTCCCACTTGCTTTAGATAGGTATTCCACCATGTTAACGCAGAACCTGTGAAGGTATGCGTAGCATACTTCACTTTGTCCTCTTCAGTACACTTACTTATGGCAAACACCGATTCGACCTTCTCGGTCCACCGTTTCAATCCGATCGGTCCTTTGGTTCCATCAAATTCCAAAGGTTTGCAGGCAGTGAATTCTTTGTAGGTGCATCCTACACGATTTCATGTACTGCTAGATCCAAGGTTATTGTTGGTATGTAGCGCAGCCTGTACTGCGGCTATGTTTGAAGCTAGAAAAGTACGGAATTCCTCTTCATTCATATTCACGGTGTGTCGAGTATTCGGTGCCATTTCCTTCAAAATAGTCAAATGGAACAAGTTAATCATACAGAATATTAAGAGTAGTTAATAGTATTTCGTAGCATAATATGAACTCATTTATAAAAGCTTTTTCTTCATATTAGCGTTTTATAAGTTTAAATTCGGGTAGTACCTACCCGTTAAGTTCATACTTAGTAGCTAATATACAATTCAACTACTACAATTCTATATGAAAAACTGATTATAATAATATTTCACGTTCAAACTTTTATACAATATTTTACAAACTTACAATACCGCTTATTTTACATAAAGCATGAAATATAGCACACAATAACTTTGATACAAGATAGTTGTGAAGATAATTCTAGCTAGTACACAAGTCGTTCAGCAAAGGCAATAAAGACACGTAATTCATACGTCCAGAAACAAGTCATGCATTCTGGTTTTACTAGGACTACTTCCCATCCTTGGTTTTGTGGAACATAACTGTTATGGCCGTTGATAAGACAACGTGTTGTAATGTCGTCAAAGGGATGAGGGTTACGTAATGTCCAACAGTCCCGTAACAATCTAAAAACCTCATTTCTTACCCCAATTACCGACTCCGTCACTTGTGGGAACGTTTTGTTTAATAGTTGTAGCCCGATGTTCTTTTTCTCAGTTTGGTGAGAAGCGAACATTACTAACCCGTAAGCATAGCATGCTTCTTTATGTTGCATGTTAGCCGCTTTTTCTAAATCATGAAGTCCTATATTTGGATACATTGAGTCAAAATAATTTCTTAACCCGTTGCGTAAAATAGCATTTGGGTTCCCCGCAATATATGCGTCAAAGTAAACACATCGTAACTTATGGGTTTCCCAATGTGATATCCCCCATCTTTCAAACGAAAGTCTCTTATAAACCAAGACATTCTTGGAACGTTCTTCGAATGTCTTACAAACTGATTTCGCCTTAAATAGTTGTGCCGAGGAATTCTGACCGACTCTAGACAAGATTTCATCAATCATGTCTCTGGGTAGGTCTCTTAAAATATTGGGTTGTCTATCCATTTTGTGTTTTTAAACTGTAAAATAGACAAGAGTTAGATTCATAAAAAAAATTACTTATTAATACAAGCAATTTTTACATATATCATAAAGCATAAGCACACTATATTACATATATTACACCACACGAATACAACTATCTTATTCCGACTCGCTCGTTTCTTCTTCTTCGGTTTTGGTTCGTTTTGCCAAGTTTCTAGGGATATATGATGTTTCCCTAATACGAGCTGTCGTTTTCCACATTGGTTTAGAAAAACCTGGTGGTTTAGAGGTTCCCGGGTCATTGTTACAACTTAAGGGCTTCGGGGGTTGACGATACATATAAAGTTCATCGGGGTTGGAATTAGATTTCTCTATTTTTATGCCCTTTCCCTTATTATTTTCTTTTGCCTTTTTAAATTCAGTTGGGGTAATTTCTATAACATCATCGGAATTCTCGTCGGAATCTGATTCATCGGAGAATTGGTAATCCTCCCAATATTTTGCTTCCTTGGCGGAAACAACATTGACCATAATTAACCTTGGTCGGTTGGTTGAGGATTTTCTTTTACTTAACCGTTTTATTATTTCCCCCACCGGTTCTATTTCTTCCTCCGGTTCCTCCTCTTCCGGTTCTGATTCTTCTTCCGGTTCCGACTCTTCTTCCGGTTCCTCTTCGGGAACTTGTGAATCAGTCCACGAATCATTCCAATTTACATTTGACTCTTCATTATTATTAGGTGAGTCAATGGGACTTGTTCTAGAGGTAGACATCTATCACATAATATCAAACGCGTTAAGAGATTAATATATCACATAATATTCACATGTTAAAAATATATAGTTTCCAACAAAATTTGTTAAGCAATCATTTTTCAAGTAAACACGGTCGAAGTCCAGACTCACTAATGCATCCTAACAAACTCGATAGGACACACTAATGCAAAATTCTGGTTCTCTAAGACCAACGCTCGGATACCAACTGAAATGTCCCGTTCTTATTGATTAAAAACGTTCCATATTAATTGATTTCGTTGCGAGGTTTTGACCTCTATATGAGACGTTTTTCAAAGACTGCATTCATTTTTAAAACAAACCATAACCTTTATTTCATAAATAAAGGTTTAAAAAGCTTTACGTAGATTATCAAATAATGATAATCTAAAATATCCTGTTTACACACGACCATTACATAATGGTTTACAATACAAATATGTTACATCGAAATCAGTTTCTTGAATGCAGTTTTTACACAATATCATACAAACATGGACTCCAAATCTTGTCCTTATTTTAGTATGCAACAGCGGAAGCTCTTAGTATTGACCTGAGAATAAACATGCTTTAAACGTCAACAAAAATGTTGGTGAGTTATAGGTTTAACCTATATATATCAAATCGTAACAATAGACCACAAGATTTCATATTTCAATACACATCCCATACATAGAGATAAAAATCATTCATATGGTGAACACCTGGTAACCGACATTAACAAGATGCATATATAAGAATATCCCCATCATTCCGCGACACCCTTCGGATATGATATAAATTTCGAAGTACTAAAGCATCCGATACTTTGGATGGGGTTTGTTAGGCCCAATAGATCTATCTTTAGGATTCACGTCAATTAGGGTGTCTGTTCCCTAATTCTTAGATTACCAGACTTAATAAAAAGGGGCATATTCGATTTCGATAATTCAACCATAGAATGTAGTTTCACGTACTTGTGTCTATTTTGTAAATCATTTATAAAACCTGCATGTATTCTCATCCCAAAAATATTAGATTTTAAAAGTGGGACTATAACTCACTTTCACATATTTTTACTTCGTCGGGAAGTAAGACTTGGCCACTGGTTGATTCACGAACCTATAACAATATATACATATATATCAAAGTATGTTCAAAATATATTTACAACACTTTTAATATATTTTGATGTTTTAAGTTTATTAAGTCAGCTGTCCTCGTTAGTAACCTACAACTAGTTGTCCACAGTTAGTGTACAGAAATAAATCGATAAATATTATCTTGAATCAATCCACGACCCAGTGTATACGTATCTCAGTATTGATCACAACTCAAACTATATATATTTTGGAATCAACCTTAACCCTGTATAGCTAACTCCAACATTCACATATAGAGTGTCTATGGTTGTTCCGAAATATATATAGATGTGTCGACATGATATGTCGAAACATTGTATACGTGTCTATGGTATCTCAAGATTACATAATATACAATACAAGTTGATTAAGTTATGGTTGAAATAGATTTGTTACCAATTTTCACGTAGCTAAAATGAGAAAAATTATCCAATCTTGTTTTACCCATAACTTCTTCATTTTAAATCCGTTTTGAGTGAATCAAATTGCTATGGTTTCATATTGAACTCTATTTTATTCATCTAAACAGAAAACATATAGGTTTATAGTCAGAAAAATAAGTTACAAGTCATTTTTGTAAAGGTAGTCATTTCAGTCGAAAGAACGACGTCTAGATGACCATTTTAGAAAACATACTTCCACTTTGAGTTTAACCATAATTTTTGGATATAGTTTCATGTTCATAATAAAAATCATTTTCCCAGAATAACAACTTTTAAATCAAAGTTTATCATAGTTTTTAATTAACTAACCCAAAACAGCCCGCGGTGTTACTACGATGGCGTAAATCCGATTTTACGGTGTTTTTCGTGTTTCCAGGTTTTAAATCATTAAGTTAGCATATCATATAGATATAGAACATGTGTTTAGTTGATTTTAAAAGTCAAGTTAGAAGGATTAACTTTTATTTGCGAACAAGTTTAGAATTAACTAAACTTTGTTCTAGTGATTACAAGTTTAAACCTTCGAATAAGATAACTTTATATGTATGAATCGAATGATGTTATGAACATCATTACTACCTCAAGTTCCTTGGATAAACCTACTGGAAATGAGAAAAATAGATCTAGCTTCAAAGGATCCTTGGATGGCTTGAAAGTTCTTGAAGCAGAATCATGACACGAAAACAATTTCAAGTAAGATTTCCACTCGAAATAAGATTGTTATAGTTATAGAAATTGAATTAAAGTTTGAATATGATTATTACCTTGTGTTAGAAAGATAACCTACTGTAAGTAACAAAGGTTTCTTGATCTTGGATGATTACTTGGAATGGATTTAGAAAACTTGGAAGTAACTTGCAATCTTGGAAGTATTCTTGATTTTATGAAACTAGAACTTTTGGAATTTATGAAGAACACTTAGAACTTGAAGATAGAACTTGAGAGAGATCAATTAGATGAAGAAAATTGAAGAATGAAAGTGTTTGTAGGTGTTTTTGGTCGTTGGTGTATGGATTAGATATAAAGGATATGTAATTTTGTTTTCATGTAAATAAGTCATGAATGATTACTCATATTTTTGTAATTTTATGAGATATTTCATGCTAGTTGCCAAATGATGGTTCCCACATGTGTTAGGTGACTCACATGGGCTGCTAAGAGCTGATCATTGGAGTGTATATACCAATAGTACATACATCTAAAAGCTGTGTATTGTACGAGTACGAATACGGGTGCATACAAGTAAAATTGTTGATGAAACTGAACGAGGATGTAATTGTAAGCATTTTTGTTAAGTAGAAGTATTTTGGTAAGTGTCTTGAAGTCTTTCAAAAGTGTATGAATACATATTAAAACACTACATGTATATACATTTTAACTGAGTCGTTAAGTCATCGTTAGTCGTTACATGTAAATGTTGTTTTGAAACCTTTAGGTTAACGATCTTGTTGAATGTTGTTAACCCATTGTTTATTATAACAAATGAGATGTTAAATTTTTATATTATCATGATATTATGATATATAATATATCTTAGTATGATATATATATATATAGTTAAATGTCGTTACAACGATAATCGTTACATATATGTCTCGTTTCGAAATCATTAAGTTAGTAGTCTTATTTTTACATATGTATTTCATTGTTAATACACTTAATAATATATTTACTTATCATTTAACATAATTAACCAAGTGTATCAATATCTTAATATGATTCATATGCACCTAGTAAGATGTTGTTATAACGATAATCGTTATATATATCGTTTTCGAGTTTCGTAAATTAATAGTCTCATTTTTATGTATATAACTCATTGTTAAAATACCTAATGAGATACATACTTATAATAAAATCATGTTAACTATATATATAACCATATATATGTCATCGTATAGTTTTTACAAGTTTTAACGTTCGTGAATCACCGGTCAACTTGGGTGGTCAATTGTCTATATGAAACCTATTTCAATTAATCAAGTCTTAACAAGTTTGATTGCTTAACATGTTAGAAACACTTAATCATGTAAATAACAATTTCATTTAATATATATATAAACATGGAAAAGTTCGGGTCACTACACATGTCACTTGTTCCTCTAGCCCCTTTACCAACATGGGTCAAAAAGTAAGCAACTCCATAGGGTATACTAACAAATGTATCCCTATCTCTGATCGCATCTAAGTACCAAAGGTCAATATAATTAATTTTATCTTTATTAGTAAATGACCTTTGGTTTAATGTGTTCGCTATAAACTTATGAATTATTCTAAAGCGAACATCAGTGATCTTTAGGTATGATTCTTGGTCTGGCTCATATGTATTTCTATTAGTGAAAGATTGCCAGACTCTCGAAGAATCATAATTTCCTGTATATCTAGCCCCTGTAAAAATATACTCCCTAAAACCTGGAGCCAACATCTCCTCAACGGTGTAAATCCCTAATGCGTCAGTCACATTGCTTAGGGACATACTTCTATCTACCCCACCCAGTCGAAATTGTAGAAAATTAGGGTCATTGATAGTTTCTGGGTGTAAACTCATTCTAACGGTAGAATAGAACTCTAAACACCATTCTCTATATACAGGGCTATTTAAACTAAACAATCTCTCAAAATCATTAAAAACCAAAGTCATTCCAAATTCGTTTGTAAAACTTTGGTTTAAAATTCCCCTTATTTGTTCATCTAGGTTGACTGGGTGTCCTAAAGGAGCCCAATCTACAAGGTATACTGGAGAGATATTTCTATTGACCAGAGAAAGTAAGTCCTTAACCTTTTGTAATCGGTTAGGTAAATCATAAGGAAATCTCAGGTTCGGGTGCAGATTTCGAAGTTGTTGTTCCATTTTCGGTGTTACTTGTTCTTCCCCTTGCTGTTGGTTAACAGCTCTCATTCTAAATAATCTCTGCATAACATTTTAAAACAAGAGAATCGTCCCAATTGGGTATATTAATGTTAGCAAAGAATTCATCCTTGACATACAAGCTTGTTTCAACACCACAGGAATCAATATTTCAACAACAGTTTACTTCTAAAAATTAAAACAAACAACAATAAAACAAAAATTCATAATCATAAATCAAGTTTCAAAAACAAAGTTTAATTCACAAGTGGAAACACGCAATGAGCTAAGCATATATAATCCAATTCAATCACATTGCGTATATTCCGGCTCCTAATCATCATTACAATCCATACTTGATTTATGACAATTACAAAAAATTATCAAATTTAGACGAAAATTAAAATCACAAAATCAATCAATCAAACTTATATTCAATGGTTCTACTACATTCAAAACATCTAAAAACTTCTAATTAGACCCAAAATAACACATTTCAATAGCAATTCCTCAATTTCTCCAATTTACATAAACCCTAACTTTTCAATAATCAATTAAACATCAAATTTTCATTCTAATCGGGTTTAATAACATACTAACAACATAGCCATAGCAATAATCAAGCAAAATTTAACAATAACAAGCTCCATATTCGGATTAAAGCTAAACAAATAAATGATGAAAAACTTGAATAACAAGGGGTAAATTGGGTTTAGGACCCTTACCAATCTCGGCATGTTAAAAGATGGATGAATTGGAGGAGATTGATAGTGTTAATTTAGTGTTTGGGTGTGATTTTCGGGGTTTTTTGTGTTCTCCTTCGTCCACATCAGAGAAAAAAAAATAAGAGTGTGGAGGAGGAGCTGCTGGTCGATCTGATTAGTACCTGATTTTGACTCTACGCGTTTCACGTAGTACTACACGTTTCGCGTAGCTTTTATTTCTACGCGTTTCGTGTGGATAGCCACACGTTCCGCGTAAGCTTTAGGACCCTTTTTTTTCAACTTTATAATTAATCAAACCTTTAAAATTTCTTTTATAAATTTATATTTGTTGCTACGGAAATTTCGGTTGTTATACCTAGTCTTTATCCGTTTATAAATTTTAAAAATTAATTTATAAAATTTAATAATTTAAAAGTTAAAGTTTTTTTAAAATTTTACGAAAATAAAAATAAAACAAAACATTCTATTTATTTATTTATTTTTATTATTTATTTTTATTATTTTTTTTTATTTTTTTTCAACTTTATAAGTATTTAAATTTTCAAAATATCAAATTTAAATTTATATTTGTTGTAACGGAAATTTCGGTTGGTATACCTAGTTTTTATCCGTTTATAAATTTTAATTTCAATTTATAAAATTTAATACTTTAAAAGTTAAAGTTTTTAAAATTTTTCAAAAACAACATAAAAACACTCTATTTTTTTTTCTTTTTAAATTTTTTTAAAATTAAAAGAAAATTAATATTTTAAAATTAAAAACAATTACATGAAAAATAAAAATTAAATGAATTTAAAATACACTCTATTTTTTTGAATTTTTTAAATTTTAATATATACTTTCAAACCAACTAATTTTCAAACTTAAAACTTTGTTTCCTATCAACTAGGTAGAGACAATCTCGGTTGTTATACCTATCATTACCCACGACAAAAGTTTATAAGTTATATATCTTTACGGTTATTGATAAAAAAGTATATTTTTAATAGTTTTAATTTTCTTCTGTTTTTGTGGTTTACTATTTAAAAGATATATTATGAATCCAACAATAAATTTTCGTGCAATTTGAAGAACGACAATTCAGTTGTTACACTTAACATTATCGTTTTCAATGAAAACAGGTTAAATCAAGGTTTATCAATTTTAAATGGTAGACCTTTTTTTTTTTATTTTATAAAAACACAACAAACAAATACCAACTAAAACACACCAAACCATAAACACACAAAAATGCACAAAATTACAAAAATGCACAAACACACAATTGGCGAGAAAAAGGATTAGATTGTGAAACCGCGTTGACTCTCCTCGTAGTGGAGTCGCATCATTTCGCCCCCCATGGCTTCGTAGGCATAACCTAGTTGGTTTAAGAGGTTTTCCTTTGAACATTTAAAAGGCCCTTCTCGGCATAAGGTTACGTATTCGAAATTAGAGTCTGTCTGGTTCTTTGGGCAATTTCCGTAATGAGCTGGTTTTCCACATTTTACACATTTGCCCAAATGACGCGCTCGACGTTTCTTAGCTGATTTTGATTTTCCTTTGGCACAATTTTTCTCGTTAAGTTTTTGCCTTATTTCTTTACTCGCCTGATCACATTTATTCTTTATATCTAATACCACGTCCCTCGGTAAAATTTTATCGCACATCAAAAGGAAATGGTTGTAGACATATTGATTGCGCATCTTGAAAATATACAATAAATAAAAACAAAAAATAAGAAAATAAAAATAAAAAGGTAGAATGGAGGGAGAAGACTAGTTCTTTAGTGTCTGCTAGGGAAAGACCGAACAAACCCCACTCTTAAAGATGAAAATAAAGTTCGAGAATGGAGTTGAAAACCTTAAAATTACCCTGAATTTACTTGTCCTTAGGGTAGAATGTGATCTCGTCTCTTTCCGTAGTATTGATTCCTTCAAAGTATAATTTGAGTCGATGACCGTTCACTTTGAAAGTTCCACCATCTTTGCTATATAATTCTGTATATCCAGATGGAAAAACTTGTTTTATTATATATGGCCCAGTCCATCGGGATCTAAGTTTCCCAGGTGAAACCTTAAAACGTGATTGGAATACTAATACTTTATCCCCTTGTTCAAATTCTTTCTTTTCTTTTAACCGTGCATCGTGCCATCTTTTAGTTTTCTCCTTGTATGTTTTAGAGTTTTCATACGCTTGTAGCCTTAATTCATCTAATTCATTCAGTTGTAAGAATCGGTTTTCTCCGGCTTTCACAAGGTCGGTATTACATTCTCTCAGAGCCCAGTATGCCTTGTGTTCAACTTCGACAGGTAGATGACACGCCTTACCGTAAATTAATCGGAAAGGTGTAGTACCGATGGGCATTTTGAATGCAGTTCTAAATGCCCAAAGCGCATCATCTAGCTTTCGATGCCAGATTTTTGGATTATTTTTAACCGTTCTTTCTAAAATTCGTTTAAGACCTCTGTTTGTGTTTTCAACTTGGCCACTCATTTGAGGGTGGTAAGAAGTTGAAAAGCGATGATTAACTCCGTACTTTTTTAGCACTTTCTCGAGTAGTTGATTTGTAAAATGAGTTCCACGATCACTGATTAATGCTTTTGGAATCCCAAAATGCGAGAAAAGATTTTTAAGAAAGCTGACAACAACTCGAGCATCGTTAGTGGGTAGGGCTATTGCTTCAGCCCATTTAGAAACGTAATCGACTGGTACGAGAATGTATTTGCATTTGTTAGAAGCGGGGAATAGACCCATGAAGTCAATACCCCAAATGTCGAATACATCGCATACTAGGATGCTTTGTTGTGGCATTTCGCTTCTCTTGGAGATATTTCTAGATCTTTGACAAGCATCACACGTTTTTATCATATTGTATGCATCTTTAAAAATTGTAGGCCAGTAAAAACCTGAGTCAAAAACCTTTTTGGCTGTATAGCTTGGTCCGAAATGTCCACCAGCCGGTCCTTCATGACAGTGCTCTAGAATTTGTTGCGCTTCTTTGCCGTATACACATCGACGAATAACTTGGTCAGCCCCTATACGAAAGAGGTTAGGGCTTTCCCAGAAGTAAAACTTCAGATCAGCAAAGAATTTATTCTTTTGCTCACAAGTTTGATTTTTAGCAAGAATTCCCGCGGCTAGATAATTAGCATAGCCCGCAAACCATGGAATTTCTTCTTCTCTTTCAATTCTCATAAGGAACTCGTCCGGAAAAGTATCGTGAATAACAGATTCGTCGAGTGTTTCTAAGTTAGGATTTTCAAGACGGGATAAGTGATCTGCAGCGAGATTTTCAGCTCCTTTTTTATCCTTAATTTCAATGTCGAATTCTTGTAGGAGAAGAATCCAACGAATTAGTCTAGGTTTAGCATCTTGCTTTTTGAATAAGTACTTTAGGGCTGAATGATCGGTATAAACAATTGTTTTAGATAACACTAAGTAAGATCTAAACTTATCGAAAGAAAAAACTACTGCAAGGAGCTCCTTCTCAGTAGTTGTGTAATTTAACTGAGCTCCTGTAAGTGTTTTACTTGCGTAGTAAATTGGTTGAAATTTGTTATCTTGACGTTGACCTAAAACAGCTCCCATCGCGAAATCACTAGCATCACACATTAGCTTGAAAGGTTTGGACCAGTCGGGTGATACCATAATGGGTGCATTCGTAAGTTTATTTTTTAGAATGGAGAAAGCTTGTAAGCATTCGTCATTGAAATTGAATGTACTATCATTCTCAATAAGTTTAGTCATGGGTCTAGCGATTTTGGAAAAATCCTTTATGAATCGTCGATAGAATCCCGCATGACCTAAGAAACTTCGAATTCCTTTAACGTTAGTTGGAGGAGGAAGCTTTGAGATTACATCGATCTTAGCTTTGTCTACTTCCATTCCATCTCGAGAAATCTTGTGTCCTAAAACAATGCCTTCCTTTACCATGAAGTGGCATTTTTCTCAATTTAAAACAAGATTTGATTCCTCACAACGAATTAACATTCGCTCAAGGTTTGAAAGGCATGAATCGAAGGAGTCTCCAAAAACAGAGAAATCGTCCATAAAGACTTCCATACTTCTTATATCATGTCATGAAATATTGCCATCATACACCTTTGAAAGGTGCCTGGCGCGTTGCATAATCCGAACGGCATTCGTCGGTATGCGAATGTACCAAATGGACAAGTAAATGTTGTCTTGTCTTGGTCTTTTGGATCAATGGGAATTTGAAAATAACCGGAGAATCCATCAAGGAAACAATAGTACTCCTTTCCCGCTAAACGTTCTAGCATTTGGTCACTATAAGGAAGTGGGAAATGATCTTTCCTTGTGGCGTCGTTTAAACAACGGTAGTCTATACAGACTCTCCAGCCAGTGACTGTTCTTGTAGGAACAGGTTCATTATCATCATTAAGAACAACAGTTGTACCCCCTTTCTTGGGTACCACTTGAACAGGACTAACCCATGGGCTATCGGATATAGGGTATATTAACCCGGCATCAAGTAACTTGATAACCTCCTTCTTGACAACTTCTTTCATGTTAGGGTTTAACCTTTGTTGTCTTTGTACCACGGGTTTAAAATCTTCTTCCATTAGAATCTTATGAGTACAATAAGCGGGGTTAATCCCTCGAATATCGGTTGTTTTCCAAGTAATTGCTTTCTTATGAGTTTTTAGAACGGACATTAACTTACTCTTTTCGTTATTGGAAAGTTTTAATGAAATTATAACAGGTAATTGTGATGTACCTTGGAGATAAGCATACTCCAAATGTTCCGGGAGTTCTTTAAGTTCCAAGGTTGGTGGTTCTTCCAAGGAAGATTTTATTCAGAACCTGTTACCATCGGTAATTTCTTCAAAGGGTTCATCTTCCTTAGGAATTTCTTCCTCACAGCAATCTTCATCGATGACTACTTTCAACAATTCGTCAAGTTCAAGTTCTACATCGAATTCATCACCTTCACTCATTGGGGTGAAGTTCGAGGTGTCTTTATTAGTAATTCTTGCAATTCTTTTTCAACACAACAATCAACAATGTCTAACTTATAACATTCATCATCGGAGGAGATAGGTTGTTTCATAGCCTTGTCTATGTTTAAGGTAACTCTATCTTCCCCTACACCTAGACTAAGCTTTTTATCTTTAACACGCACAATCGCGTTAGCGGTATTTAGAAATGGTCGCCCTAGAATTAGGGGAACCTTGCTATCTTCTTCCAATTCAAGGACAACGAAGTCGGCAGGAAAGATTAAATGATTGACTTTAACTGGTAGGTTTTCGGCAATACCAATGGGATAGTTAAAAGTTCTATCTGCTAGGTGTATACACATCCTAGTTGGTTTTAGATCACCTAGGTTTAGTTTTAAGTATAAGGAGTGTGGCATAAGATTGATACTTGCGCCTAAGTCAGCTAATGCATCGTACATTACTGAATCTCCCATCAGACAAGGAATAATGAAACTACCAGGATCTTCGAGTTTCGGTGGCATCTTTTGCTTTTGCAAAATTGCTGAGCATTCCTCATTGAGGAATGTGGTTGAAACCTCTTCATATTTACCTTTGTCGGCTATGAGATCCTTGATAAACCTTCCATAATTTGGCATACCCCTAAAAACTTCTGCGAGTGGCATGTTAATGCTAATTTGCTTGATCATATCTTCAAATTTTTGATATTGGCTCACGAGTTTGTCTTTCTTTAATGCCTTCGGGTATGGAATAGGTGCCTTGTGCACCTTTACAGGTGTTTCTTCACTTTTCTTTGATATTATCTCAGGTGGATCATTTTTTTCTTGTTCTTTCTCAACATGCTCATCTATATCAACAGGTTCTTGTAAACTAGAAGAAGATAAAGGAACTTCTGAGGTCTTACTAGTTTCTGGGTTAATAGTTAAACCACTTCTAGTAGTTATAGCATTTACATGCTCATTCCTTGTTTGATTATTGTTGGGATTCACTTGAGTATTTGAGGGGAGAGCGCTTGGTGGCCTCTCTGATAGTAACTGTGAGATCCTTCCAACATCTCTTTCTAAATTCTGAATCGTAGCTTGTTGATTTCGAATTTGTTGAGTTTGAATTTCCGCAGTTTGTTCGTGCTTAACCATAAAATCTCTTAAGAGATCTTCTAAACCGGATTTCTTTTCGGGTTGTGGTTGTATAAGTGCTTGTGGTTGTGGTTGATTGTGTTGGAAATTATTTTGATAAATTCGTTGAGGTTGATTTCGGTTATTTAGGTTATTGTAACCTGGTGGTGCATTTCTTTGATTTTGATTTTGATTTTGGAAATTTCGGTTATTTTGGTAAACTGGATTTCCTCCTTGATAGTTATTATTATTTAAACCTGAAGGTCCTCCTACTTGGTAGTTGTTAATTGGATTATATTTTCGGTTATTTGATTCTATCGCTGGAAAATCGTTGAAATTCATTTCACCTTTTCGCAAGTAACCTAGAAAATTTGCTTGCTCTTCCATCGTTGTTTTATCACAATCTCTAGTAAGATGGGGGCCTTGGCACATTTCACATCCTACCCTGATAGCATGCATTTCCTTGGTTACTTTCTCAATTTGTCTTGCTTGATTTGCCATTTGAACATTTAAAGAAGCAATTTCATCATTGCTTTCGATATTAGCAACGGTTGATGATCTAGAGAATTCTATCTCTTGATGCCAATTATGGGAATGTGCTGCTATATCAGCAATGATAGTGTGAGCGTCTTCCGGTGTTTTCTTCATTATCGAACCTCCAGCAGCAACATCTATATCTTTTCTAGTAGCTACATTGACTCCTTTATAGAATATTTGGACTTTTTGGAATGCATTCAACCCGTGTTGAGGACATACCCTAAGCATTTTGTTGAATCGGGTCCAAGCTTCATAAAGGGTCTCGTTAAACTTTTGCTTGAAATGATTTATATCACTTTGCAATTTTGCTGCTTTTGAAGCAGGGAAGAATTCTGACAAAAATTTGTCCATCATGTCATTCCAGTTTTCGATATAACCTTCTGGTAATGAGTCTATCCAATCTCTTGCATCGTCCTTTAAGGACCATGGAAAGATTTTTAAACATGCGACTTCATCGGAGACATCCTTAATTTTGAATAGTTTACAAATGCTTACAAACTTACGAAGATGCTCGTTAGCATCCTCATTTGGAGCTCCACCGAATTGGCATGTATTAGTCACCATGTGAAGGAATTGACCTTTTATTTCAAAGCCGTCAGTCATCGTAGGTTGGATAATTGCGTGGCCTTGACCTGTTCTTGTCGCCTTCATTAATGCTTCCATCGTTTGATTTGTAACAGCCATCTCTTCTTTTTCCTTAATAACTGGCTCTATGATTGGTTGAATATCTGGTTCAAAGTTAGAATCCAATGAAAGTGATTCTAAATCCTCGACGAGAGACTCTACTTCTTGAGCTCTTAAACGTTCGTGAAATTCTCTTTCAGGTTCAGGATATGGAGGAGTTAATTCAGTGTTTGAGGAACGTAAATTCATGCATTAATTTCTATCATAACACTAAAAGCTTTTCTAGGAATGAATTCCTATAAAAGGATCGCATAACCTAAAGTCTATTAAAATCTTTATGAACGAAAACCGCTCCCCGGCAGCGGCGCCAAAAAGTTGATGTGCTGAAACAGTACCTTTATTTATGAACGGATTTGAGTTGTTTTGTTACACGAATTGATTTATTGTATATATAGTATTTTAATGAATTTAGGTTGGTTTCAAACATATATAGGCAACTAGTCCTATCCGTGTAGTTTAGTTTGTTGGTAAATCCGGTTCGTTCCACATGGAGACAGTGTTCAAATTAATTTTTTTTATAGTCTTTGAGGTTAAACTTATTTAAAGGGAGTTTTGGATTAGGAATTTATAATACTACATAATAATAATAAAATATAACTTAATCCTAATTTAATTGAACTACTTATTTATTTATACGAATACATTATTTATAATTATTAACTTAAAAGTGAATTAATTGAAAGTATACTAATAAGTTTATTACTAAATGATAATTAATAAAATAATAACTTTTAATAAAACTAATTAATTAGAAATTTTTTTTGAGCAATTATAATATAAATTTATTTAAATTAACTAAATAACAAGTTTTAATTAAATTAATATAAATTAATAGGAATTATAATAATTAACTAATTATAAACTAATTACTTAAAATTAATAATAAAGCTTTTAATTAAAACCTTGAAATTTAAATAAATTCTAGTAAGATTAAAACATATATTAAAGAAAGTTGTAATAATTAATACTAACTATAAATTAATAACTTAAATATAATAATAAAATATTTAAAACCCTAGATTTTAACCTAATTGCTACAGTACACGTATTTAAACTTACGCGTTTCGCGTAATTATGTACGCATTCCGCGTATGTTTTAAAACGTACGCGTATCGTATAGAATTATACGCGATTCGCGAAGGATATAATCGATGTGACAAAACAGTAATGTTTAAATTGAATTATAATGTTGTATAATTTTTTAGTTTTGCTGAATAAATATACGTAAATAATAATAATAATAATAATTAGCAATATATAAATGGGAGTGTTTACTTAAATGTGTCACCTCTAGATTCATGGATTGTTTTAAGTTTAAGCTCGTATTAAAATATTTAGTATAAAACTTATATTTTCCTTTCGAATAAATATAAAGTTTTGGCTAACTAAATTAAATCTAATTTTCATTGGATTATATTTAGATAGTTACTAATCCTTAAGTATTTAAATTGAGACCCAACCCAGTTTTGACCTTCACCAAAACCCAAATCATAACGGTTTCCCTTTTTACAATTTCACTATTATATGACTAGTGATATTACCCAAACCACCGAACTTTACTTTTAATTTAGTGTTAGTAAATTAGTTATAAGTTCGTCTAGATCACTTTTAATGTTGAAGCTTAATTTATAAAAATAAAAATAACTTTCGTTATTTTAATCTAACAAATTAAGTGACAGGGGTTAAATATCCAAATACATAATAATGGTTCTTTTAATTAGGCTCAATGTTAAAAATACTAGAGTTACATTTTAATTTTTACAAATGATAACAATCCATTTCACTAGGGGCTCTACATCTAAGCAAACACTAGGGAAATTAGCTACTCATTATTCTAGGGTAAACATGAAAATATAAATCTACAAACATAATAATAACGATAAAAATTGATAACGATAATTTTAATAAGATATACTTACAAAAGTCTTCACTGTCATTTACTTTAAACGGTAGAAAATTACAATAACAATACCCCTTTAGCGCGTACAATAATACCCTTAATCACGAGCAATACACCCTTAAAACTGAAACTATCCTAAAAATTAAATTTTGGAAATTAAAATTAATAAAGAATAATTGAAGGAAAAATAAACAGAATAAAAGGTTGTGTGGAATTTTTGAGTTGTATGAATTCTCTACTATCTTGTGTGTCTCTCTTCTTCTTGCAAATACCCCGTATTATATCCTCTGAAATTCAGTAGTAGGTAACTACTTTGATCTGTATGTTATGTGTAAAGTAGAAAAAGTAGTAGTAGTGTATTCAAAAGCAACCAAAAGTAGTAGTAGTATATTCCAAAGTAACCGTCCCATGTTCATTTCAGATCTGAATCTGGTCTCGATATTACGCGTTTCGCGTAGACATCCACACATTTCGCGTAGGAACAAATTACTACGCATTTCGCGTAGGTAAGTACGCGATACGCGTAAGAGTATTCGGTAGTTTTCTATATTTTATTTTTTCGTTTGTTTTTTGTTGATCCCGTGTTGACGTATATCGACTTGGAACTTTTCATTTGAACTCTTCTCTTCGATCATCTTGAACTTGCATTTGGGTAAACATTATATTGATATATATTTGGTTTAAATCCATCGTTTTATCATTGTTTTATCAAACTTCAAGCTCGTGTTTACTTTTGTCGTTTTTCTCGTGAATTATGCATTTGAATGTCTTCGTTTTGGTAAAAGCTGATGAAATATAAATGATATTGCGTCGAAATATATGTATGTTTAAAGCAATATCACTCTTCATCATCTAAATGGGTTTTACAACTAACAATTCTCAAAACCCTAACTTGAATATCAAATCAATCAATGAAACTCGGAGTTAGAACTTACCAATACTGCCAAAATGATGCCGTTGACGAGTAGAACAACTTTAATACTTGAGGTTTGACCAGAAACAACCTTCTTCTCCTCCAAATGGAGCTCTCTCTCTCTCTCTCTCTCTCTAAACTCTCTCCTCTCTCTCTAGGGTTTGAAGATGAGAATGTTAGTCAGTGAAAATGGGGATAAGATGAGCCTTGAATCAGTCTTATGGCTCTAGAACCGGCCAAAAGTGAAATTACCAAAACATCCCCAAAAGATTCCATTAAAATGGGTTAAAAATGTCATTACAACGACATTTGTCGCGTTTCGCGACACTACATCGCGTTTCGCGACACCAGGACAAGACAAGGCCTACTAGAACATGATATAGTGATCAGGAGTCAGGTTTCAGATGTCGTCGCATTTTGACCCCTTCTGTCGCGATCCGCGACGCGCTGGGACGCGATGAACTCTAGTGAAACGCGACAGGTTCCCAGTTCCTAGAAGTTCAGGGACTAAAATTGACAGATTCTGATTCTGATGTAAATTCTGAAAATGCATAAGTGTTAGGATGACTTTTAGTGGACCTTTCTGGTGCACACATTTACTGACACTTTTAGGAACATTTTCTGATGCATTAAAAATTCGGGGTGTTACAACTCTCCCCCACTTAAATTCGATCACGTCCCCGTGATCCTCGTCACTTAACCGTCTGGACGCACACTCTAAGGTCCTCAAACAATCGTTCCAATCCGACTTCCACCACATTACTCATTAACCCGAAGACTAATCCATTAACTAAATACACACTTGCACGCATTCTGAGCCGAGCAACACACACAACATCCGAAGTCTATAACGATGACTTAGAATACGCGGAATCACCATGTATTCTTCTACTCCTCTAGGCGACTCTTCTCAAAGAGTCACCTTTAACAACTAAATCATCACCCGCGATTTATCGAATCCACAAATCCGAGCACAAAACTTGCTCAATCCCTCACATCGGAAAAACTCAACCAATCTCTTACCGAGATATCAACTCCTAGCGTACCATACCAAGCACATCGCTAGTAACAACCACATACCAACATGAAGTCAACACCCAAACCGATGAAGAATAAAATGAAAGCGAATCCTAACAGATAACACTTACCACTTAACAACCCTTGTAGTACGCAAACACGGCTATTACGTAACTACCGCAACCTCATAAGTAAACGGCTAAAACCGATAGCGCCTAAAACGACTATGGCAACGCAAATCCCAAGGTGTACAAAATCGACTATTGTCACACCCGTAATAACATGTGAGCAAAACACGGCTATCGCATCACTAATCACACAACATGGTCCTTACGACCTCACCATCGGCGTATAAAACAATCAATAGTTCACACATCCAACAACATGAAGGCTGGCCGAACTACACGCGCCTAAGTGAATCCGCACCACACGCGACTCACTACCTCCACCGCACAACAATCGGGATTAGCCGTACTACACGCACCCTAGTGAATCCGAACTATACGAGAGTCACTATCCCAATAGAATGACCGCAACCACACGTGTCATTGTGAATCCGAACTATACGAGACTCACTTCCTCAATATAATGACCGCATCCACACGTGTCATTGTGAATCCGAACTACACGAGACTCACTTCCACAATATGACCGAACTACACGCGTCATCGTGAATCCGCATCCATACGTGATCCACCTCCCAAATCTCAACACATGAATGATACTCCCATTCCCCATCGGTACTCGCATTTACCGATATAGTTATACCATACCGATATAACACTACTCTCATGATGAAGTTAGCGGACCGAGTCACGACTATAACCCACCAATCACCCACGCTCTTTTGCCCTCGATCGACGAGTAGTGTAACATCGCACACTGCTACACCATAGTGAATCCTAACGGAATACACTAACCATCACCATACGTATACGTACACAACGCCAACACCATCGAGCAAGAACCACCTATATCGCACATAGGCACAAAACAATAATTCTCTAAAAGAGAATCCAACACGCACATCCCTTAACCGAGGGATCTCACCTTGCTCGTCAAACACGTCCATTATCTCTCAACGAGATTTACCACATTACCACCTCGATGATAATTTAAATCCAAAATCATAAGTACAATTTAACCGAAATTGTACTCTACCACAAATCGACCAAATCTAGGTCCCGTCTCAAATTCCGGACCTACTATGAGCATCATCCGAAATCTCATACTAAAAAATCCTCGTGTGGGAGTGTAACTCCCCCACTTAGAACCACGTTCCATAACCGCATCTCGTACAACCGTACAATGCTACCAAAGGTAGACTTTACTAACCATTGGGTCCACACGACCCATCACCACATCTTACTCCAACCTTGAGCACACGAAGGATTTAACCTATCCCTAAACACTTCTCGCAATCATCCAATTGCTATAGCTTGTCAAATTCCACCTAGTCACTCATGTACCTAAGGGTTTCTCTCCGGTACCCTAAGTACGATGTAACCGCAACACCATGGGAGTCGAACACCACGCTAGTAGGTATAAAAGAGGCACCTATCATTGCGTCACGTAGAATCCTTCACCAATCATACATCGAGATTCAAAACATTAGATCTCAAGGGTTTTATTCACCCGACGAACCTTACAGTTCATCAACTTCAACACGAGAGCGAACACGCTCTAACATTCAAACACCAAAGCCCATGTCCATGGCTTGGTAGAAACATTTCCCAACACTAAGGAATGCTTGGTTGCACCAAGTCTTATGCCCTTCGCCCGACAACCAAAACGTCACCATAGGGTAATTCCATTAGGAACGTCACCCACAACAATATCATGCACAACACAATACATTTACAAACCCGAACGTATCGGCACATAAATAAATATTCAAAGGACATACTTATTAAAATGAAACGTACCTTAACGTATCCTTGCCACACACGTCCCCGCTAACTCGGGACATTCTGACTTACGATGTCCTTCCTCTTGGCAATTGAAGCATACCGTGCCATCACTCCTTGGCACCGAACATTCCCAAGACTTGTGACCCCTTACACCACAATTGTAACATCTAGATGCACTAGAATCTGATATACTCATCCGTATAGCACCTGTGCTCACACTTTCACCCTTACTTGGAGTACCATACGAAACAACCCTTCTCTTACTTGAAGGTTCACAAATCTTTGATCGCGAATACGACTCGAAACCCTAGCCATGGCGAATAACTCCGCAAATGATTTCGCCTGACCTCTGCTAATTTTGTTCTTCAAGTCATCGTTCAAAGTTCGATAGAAATCTTCCATCAACAAACGATCATTCCCCATATACTCCGGGCAAAAACGAGCCTTCGCCATAAAGGTCTTCTTGAGAGTATTCAAATCCATAAAACCCTGTTGCAAATTTTGCAACTCATTACGCAATTCCAACAAGTCGGCTGAAGTCCGGAACTCCTCGAAGAATTCCTCCTTAAATTTGTCCCACGATAATGCCATAAACGGTTTACCACTGACAAGATCAATCTTACCATCCAACCAATCCTTCGCCCTACCCCGCAACAAGCTTGTAGCGAGTCTTGTCCTCTTCTCGGGAGGGCAATCAATAGTATGAAAACACCCTTCGACATCCGAGATCCATGTTGTGCTTATCAAAGGATCCGGTTTCCTGTCATACATCGGGGGTTTAGTCCTCATGAAGCTCTTATGACAACATTCCATTTCACCCCTACTTTGAAATTCGGAATACTTCCTATCCATTTCTTCTCGAAACACACCCATTTGCTCCACAACGGCGGCCGCAACTCTAGCATTAAACTCATCATCATTCTTCTCGATCTTGTTTCGCATCGTCATTCTAAAGAATGAAAAATGATTAGTCCATGAACGTATAGAACCACACGCACAACACCACCCCATCTTGCTAAACACTCATCGTACATCACTTGTAAGATACGATTTGCACCCGTAATAAGGTTTGCAGGTCCTTATTACGTACACACGCTGTATCAACTCGTTAGTACAACGACCGCCTCGCTCGATGATATAAACCAACACATGAATATTCTACGCAATATAAACACACGCAAGAATTACATCACAACACAAGCCATAATCCTAGTTAGTTCACCTACACGCTAAGGAACTAACCAAGTCCCCGTCTGACCCGTTCTCCTACAAGTCCCACAGCAAATAAGCACACACAAATGTCTAAGTCTAGGCACCTATCTCAAGTCGCCTAAATCCCTTAGACCATGCTCTGATACCACTTGAAACAACCCAACCCGTATTAAACCGGCCCATAAATTTTTTTTCCTTTTTAATATACATTAAATAACACTTTAGGTCTCATTACACAATTTCCAAAACGTGTTTTTATCAAAGTAAGTTCAACGAACTTAAAAACGTACAACAATAATTTAAACTTCTTAATACAATAATACGTTAGTTAAATCATTAACTGGTTATAATCATTATGACCCGACTAGTTACGTTTACACAAAACCGAGCATAGTGATTTGGGACTACGCTACCCAAATCCTAGTCAAGTACAAAAGCAAGATCTTCTAAAGCAACCTAGCCAAGATCTCTAATCCTCATGCTTACCCGAGCCGCCATCACGCGAACCTATAAAAAAATATCAACAACGAGAGGGTAAGCTAACGCTTAGTGAGTGAGAATATACTACATACATATATATGCATAAAATGGACCAGCCACACAATAAATCAAATAACGCATACCGGAGCATCCAAGCATAAAGGCAAGCTAATCTAAGCATACCGTACGATCATTAAGCAACAATCTAACAACATCAACAATAAAGTAAGTTCACCAACGAAGATGTGAACAACGCCATCAAGCTACACCCGGAGAGTTAGCTATATCGCAACGATACATTAATATATATAACATTATATAAATGTCCAAGGTTAACCCCTTAACCGAATGCCGAAAACCAAATACCACAATGAAGATTGGCCGAACTACACGAGCCTTAGTAAATCCGCATCCACACGAGACTACTATCTTCACTAACACAACAACATCGAGGTTGGCCGAACTACACGAGATTTAGTGAATCCGCAACCACACGAGATCACTACCTCAATAAGATGACCGAACTACACGCGTCATCATGAATCCGCATCCACACGTGACTCACTTCCACATCAAACCCACATCATCGGGGTTACACAACCGCATCTCAAATACCAAATCCCACGCCATCGGGATTATCCACATCACAATACCATGTGATATCGTACACATAAAATGTGCACCTCGCCAAAGGTGGTCAACCAAAATGCACAACCGTGCCAATTGGACCTATACACAAGTCCATTAAATCTACCTATATGTGAAGTGGGCTCTATAACCGAGAACCACTTCACCCGACCCACACCCATCCTACACATACATATGCACATAGGATATTAACACTCACCTTCTCACCTTGATGAATGCAACCGAATAATCCGCAACACGCCAATGGAAAGTACCTATTCCATTAATCACATAACAAACAACACAATTAGGGTGGATTTACAAATCAACCCAAATTGACAACTAGTGCAATTTCGACCCAATTGCACTTCCAAGCTCAAACCGCGCCCAAACTAACCAATACTCACTAACACAAGTGAAAATGGTTCTAATAAGCCTATTAAACCCAATCATAGGTGTTAAACACCAATCTTGCCCAATATGACACCTTAACCCTAATTTTGACCCATTTCAAAATTAGTTAATCCAAATACACCCAAAGTGGTTCCAACACTTCTATAATCACTAACACTAGTGATTACACACTACTTACAAGCCTTAAACATGGTTAAATCATTAACCAATCCAAAACCTACCAAATATCAAAATAACAAGTTTCCATGAACCTTCTTCATCATCTAAATGGGTTTTACAACTAACAATTCTCAAAACCCTAACTTGAATATCAAATCAATCAATGAAAATCGGATTTAGAACTTACCAATACCGCTAAAATGATGCCGTTGACTAGTAGAACAACTTTAATACTTGAGGTTTGACCCGAAACAGCCTTCTTCTCCTCCAAATGGAGCTCTCATTCTCTAAACTCTCTCATCTCTCTCTAGGGTTTGAAGATGAGAATGTTGGTGAGTGAAAATGGGGAGAAGATTGAAATGTCCCGTTCATATTGATTATAAACGTTCCATATTAATTGATTTCGTTGCGAGGTTTGACCTCTATATGAGACGTTTTTCAAAGACCGCATTCGATTTTTAAAACAATCATAACCTTTATTTTTTTGATAAAGGTTTAAAATATTATGACGATTATCAAATAATGATAATCAAAATATAGCATTCACACACGACCATTACATAATGGTTTACAATAATATTACACAACAATATATGTCTTCGAATACATTTTTCAAACAATATTATACAATCATGGACTCCAAATCTTGTCCTTAATTTAGTATGCAACAGCGGAAGCTCTTAACAATTACCTGAGAATAAACATGCTTAAAACGTCAACAAAAATGTTGGTGAGTTATAGGTTTAACCTATATATTTATCAATCGTAATAATAGACCACAAGATTTCATATTTCCATTTTTCGTAAACATCATCCCATACAAAGAGATAAAAATCATTCATATGGTGAACACCTGGTAACCGACATTAACAAGATGCATATAAGAATATCCCTATCATTCCGGGACATCCATCGGACATGATATAAAAACTCGAAGTACTAAAGCATCCGCTACAACGAATGGGGTTTGTTGGGCCCAATAGATCTATCTTTAGAATTCGCGTCAATTAGTATACTGGTTTACTAATTCTTAGGTTACCAAGCAAAAAGGGGCATATTCAGCTTCGATCATTCAACCATAGAAAGTAGTTTCATGTACTTGTGTCTATTTTTTAAAATATTTATAAAGCTGCATGTATTCTCATCCCAAAAATATTAGATTTTAAAAGTGGGACTACAACTCACTTTCACAGATTTTTACTTCGTCGGGAAGTAAGACTTGGCCACGGGTTGATTCACGAACCTATAACAAATATGTACATATGTATCAAAGTATGATCAAAATATAATTACAACATTTTTTATTACGTTTTAATGATTTGAGTTTGTTAAGTCAGCAGTCCTCGTTAGTAACCTACAACTAGTTGTCCACAGTTACATGTAGAGAAATAAAGCAATATATATTATCTCGAATCAATCCACGACCTCGTGTATACAAGCCTCAGGCTAGATCACAACTCAAAGTATATATAATATTTTGGAATCAATCTCAACCCTGTATAGCTAACTCCAACATTACTGCATATAGAGTGTCTATAGTTGTTTCGAAATATATATATAGATGGGTCGATATGATATGTCAAAACATTGTATCCATGTCTATGGTATCCCAAGATTACATAATATATGTTAGAATACATGTATAATACAATATAAGTTAGTTATGTTAGGATTTGTATAGATTTGTTACAAATTTCAGGTAGCTATAACAAGCAAAATTATCCAATCTTGTTTTATCCATAACTTCTTCGTTTTAAATCCGTTTTGAGTGATTCAAGTTGCTATGGTTTCATATTGAACTTAAGTTTATGAATCTAAACAGAAAAAATATAAGTTTATAGTCATAAATATAGATTACAAGTCGTTTTTGTAAAGGTAGTCATTTCAGTCGAAAGAACGACGTCTAGATGACCATTTTGGAAAACATACTTCCACTTTGAGTTTAACCATGATTTTTGGATATAGTTTTATGTTCATAAGAAAAATCATTTTCCCAGAATAATAGCTTTTAAATCAAAGTTTATCATATTTTTTAATTACCCAAACCAAAACAGCCCCCGGTTTTACTACGACGGCGTATATCCAGTTTTACGGTGTTCTTCGTGTTTCCAGGTTTTAAATCATTAAGTTAGCATATCATTTAGATATAGAACATGTGTTTAGTTGATTTTAAAAGTTAAGTTAGAAGGATTAACTTTGTTTGCGAATAATTTTAGAATATACTAAACTATGTTCTAGTGATTACAAGTTTAAATCTTTGAATTAGATAGTTATATATATATATATGAATCGAATGATGTTATGAACATCATTACTACCTAAAGTTTAGTAGGTAAACCTACTGGAAGTGACAATAAATGATCTAGCTTCAAAGGATCTTGGATGGCTTGAAAGTTCTTGAAGTAGGATCATGACACAAAAACAAGTTCAAGTAAGATTTTTACTCAAATTAAGATAGTTTATATTTATAGAAATTGAATCAAAGTTTGAATATGAATATTACCTTGAATAAGAAAGATAAACTACTGTAAATAAAAAAGGTTTCTTGATCTTAGATGATTACTTGGAATGAATTAGAAAGCTTGGAAGTAAACTAGTAAACTTGAAAGGATTTTTGAAGTGTTCTTGAAGTGTTCTTCCTATGATGATTATAGCTTGATTCTTGAAGTAATTTTTGACGAAGATGATGATTAGTTACTGGAAAAATTCGTTCATAAGTGTGTGTAGGTGTTGAGAGAGAATTAGAAAGAGAATTGGAAGTGAAATGGAGTGGGTGGTGAGTGGTGAAGGGTGAGTGGGGTTAAAAGGAGTTCTTGTTTTGTTTCCTTGCTCATAAGTCATGCTAGTTGCCAAATGATGGTTCCCACATGTGTTGGTGACTCACAGGGGCTGCTAAGAGCTGATCATTGGAGTGTATATACTAATAGTAAATACATCTAGAAGATGTGTATTGTACGAGTACGAATACGGGTGCATACGAGTAGGATTGTTGATGAAAATGAATGAGAGTGTAATTGTAACCAACTTTGATAAGTATGTGTGTTTTGATATGTGTCTTGAAGTCTTCCAAAAATGTATTAATACATCTTAATACACTACATGTATATACATTTTAACTGAGTCGTTAAGTCATCGTTAGTCGTTACATGTAAGTGTTGTTTTTGAAACCTTTAAGATAACGATCTTCTTTAATGTAGTTAACCCATTGTTTATTATATTTAGTGAGATGTTAATTTATCATATTATCATGATAACATGGTGTATGAATATATCTTAATACGATATATATATTAAAATGTCGTTACAACGATAATCGTTATATATATATAACTCGTTTTGAAATCCTTAAGTTAGTAGTCTTGTTTTACATATGTAGTTCATTGTTAACATACTTAATGATATAAATAATTATCATTTTATCATGTTAAATATAGTGTAACAATATCTTAATATTGAAATGTCCCGTTCATATTGATTATAAACGTTCTATATTAATTGATTTCGTCGCGAGGTTTTGACCTCTATATGAGACGTTTTTCAAAGACTGCATTTATTTTTAAAACAACCATAACCTTTATTTTATCGATAAAGGTTTAAAAAGCATTACGTAGATTATCAAATAATGATAATCTAAAATATACCATTTACACACGACCATTACATAATGGTTTACAATATGAATATATTACATCAAAAATAAGTTTCTTGAATGCAGTTTTACATAATATCATACAAGCATGGACTCCAAATCTTGTCCTTATTTTAGTATGTAACAGCGGAAGCTTTTAATAATCACCTAAGAATAAACATGCTTAAAAAGTCAACAAAAATGTTGGTGAGTTATAGGTTTAACCTATATATTATCAAATCATAATAATAGACCACAAGATTTCATATTTCAATACATCCCATACATAGAGATAAAAATCATTCATACGGTGAACATTTGGTAACCGACATTAACAAGATGCATATAAGAATATCCCCATCATTCCAGGACATCCATCGGACATGATATAAAAACTCGAAGTACTAAAGTATCCGCTACAACGGATGGGGTTTGTTGGGCCCAATAGATCTATCTTTAGGATTCGCGTCAATTAGTAGACTGGTTTACTAATTCTTAGGTTACCAAGTAAAAGGGGCATATTCGGCTTCGATCGTTTAACCATAGAAAGTAGTTTCATGTACTTGTGTCTATTCTGTAAAACATTTATAAAGCTGCATGTATTCTCATCCCAAAAATATTAGATTTTAAAAGTGGGACTATAACTCACTTTCACAGATTTTTTACTTCGTCGGGAAGTAAGACTTGGCCACTGGTCGATTCACGAACCTATAAAAAATATGTACATATATATCAAAGTATGTTCAAAATATATTTACAACATTTCTAATACATTTTAATGTTTTAAGTTTATTAAGTCAGCTGTCCTCGGTAGTAACCTACAACTAGTTGTCCATAGTTAGATGTACAGAAATAAATTGATATATATTATCTTGACCCAATCCACGACCCAGTGTATACACATCTCAGGCTAGATCACAACTAAAAGTATATATATTTTTGGAATCAACCTCAACCCTGTATAGCTAACTCCAACATTACTGCATATAGAGTGTCTATGGTTGTTCCAAATAATATATATAAATGGGTCGATATGATATGTCAAAACATTTGCATAAATGTCTATGGTATCCCAAGATTACATAATTTATTAGAATATATGTATTATAAAATATAAGTTAGCTTGGATATGATTAATATAGATTTGTTACCAATTTTCACGTAGCTACAACAAGTAAAAATATTCAATCTTGTTTTACCCATAACTTCTTCGTTTTAAATCCGTTTTGAGTGAATCCAATTGCTATGGTTTCATATTGAACTTAAGTTTATGAATCTATACAGAAAAAGTATAAGTTTATAGTCAAAAATACAGGTTGCAAGTCATTTTTTTAAAGGTAGTCATTTCAGTCGAAAGAACGACGTCTAGATGACCATTTTGGAAAATATACTTCCACTTTGAGTTTAATCATGATTTTTGGATATAGTTTCATGTTCATAAGAAAAATCATTTTCCCATAAGAACAACTTTTAAATCAAAGTTTATCATAGTTTTTAATTGACTAACCCAAAACAGCCCGAGGTGTTACTACGACGGCGTATATCCAGTTTTACGGTGTTTTTCGTGTTTTCAGGTTTTAAATCATTAAGTTAGCATATCATATAGATATAGAACATGTGTCTAGTTGATTTTAAAAGTCAAGTTAGAAGGATTAACGTTTGTTTGCGAACAAGTTTAGAATTAACTAAACTATGTTCTAGTGATTTCAAGTTTAAACCTTCGAATAAGGTAGTTTTATATATATGAATTGAATGATGTTATGAACTTCATTACTACCTCAGGTTTTGTGGATAAACCTACTGGAAATGAGAAAAATAGATCTAGCTTCAAAGGATCCTTGGATGGCTTGAAAGTTCTTGAAGCAGAATCATGACACAAAAACAAGTTCAAGTAAGATTTCCACTCGAAATAAGATTGTTATAGTTATAGAAATTGAATCAAAGTTTGAATATGAGTATTACCTTGTATTATAAAGATATATTATTGTAAATAAGAAATATTTCTTGAGGTTGGATGATCACTTTACAAGATTGGAAGTAAGCTAGCAAACTTGGAAGTATTCTTGATTTTATGAAACTAGAACTTATAGAATTTATGAAGAACACTTAGAACTTGAAGATAGAACTTGAGAGAGATCAATTTGATGAAGAAAATTGAAGAATGAAAGTGTTTGTATTTGTTTTTGGTCATTGGTATATGGATTAGATATAAAGGATGTGTAATTTTGTTTACATGTAAATAAGTCATGAATGATTACTAATATTTTTGTAATTTTATGAGATATTTCATGCTAGTTTCCAAATGATGGTTCCCACATGTGTTAGGTGACTCACATGGGCTGCTAAGAGCTAATCATTTAAGTGTATATACCAATAGTACATACATCTAAAAGCTGTGTATTGTACGAGTACGAATACGGGTGCATACGAGTAGAATTGTTGATGAAACTGAACGAGGATGTAATTGTAAGCATTTTTGTTAAGTAGTAGTATTTTGATAAGTGTCTTGAAGTCTTTAAAAAGTGTATGAATACATATTAAAACACTACATGTATATACATTTAAACTGAGTCGTTAAGTCATCGTTAGTCGTTACATGTAAATGTTGTTTTGAAACCTTTACGTTAACGATCTTGTTAAATGTTGTTAACCCATTGTTTATTATATCTAAAGAGATGTTAAATTATTACATTATCATGATATTATGATATATTAATATATCTTAGTATGATATATATACAGTTAAATGTTGTTACAACGATAATCGTTACATATATGTCTCGTTTCGAAATCATTAAGTTAGTAGTCTTGTTTTTACATATGTAGTTCATTGTTAATACATTTAATGACAAGTTTACTTATCATTTATTATGATTAAACATAGTGTATCAATATCTTAATATGATTCATATGTATTTAGTAAGACGTTGTTATAACGATAATCGTTATATATATCGTTTCGAGTTTCTTAATTCAATAAACTCAATTTTATATATATAACTCATTGTTAAAATACCTAATGAGATACTTACTTATCATAATATCATGTTAACTATATATATAATCATATATATTTCATCATACAGTTTTTTACAAGTTTTAACGTTCGTGAATCAACAGTCAACTTGGGTGGTCAATTGTCTATATGAAACCTATTTAAATTAATCAAGTCTTAAAAAGTTTGATTGCTTAACATGTTGGAAACACTTAATCATGTAAATAACAATTTCATTTAATATATATAAACTTAGAAAAGTTTGGGTCACTACAGTACCTACCCGTTAAATAAATTGCGTCCCGAAATTTTAAGCAGTTGGAGGTGTTAACGTATCTTCTGGAAATAAGTGCGGGTATTTCTTCTTCATCTGATCTTCTCATTCCCAGGTGAAATTGGGTCCTCTACGAGCATCCCATCGAACTTTAACAATTGGTATCTTGTTTTGCTTAAGTCTTTTAACCTCACAATCCATTATTTCGACGGGTTCTTCGACGTATTGAAGTTTTTCGTTGATTTGGATTTCATCTAACGGAATAGTGAGATCTTCTTTAGCAAAATATTTCTTCAAATTTGAGACGTGGAAAGTGTTATGTACAGCCGCGAGTTGTTGTGGTAATTCAAGTCGGTAAGCTACTGGTCCGACACGATCAATAATCGTGAATGGTCCTATATACCTTGGATTTAATTTCCCTCATTTACCAAATCGAACAACGCCTTTCCAAGGTGCAACCTTAAACATGACATCTCTCCAATTTCAAATTCTATATCTTTTCTATTAATGTCGGCGTAGCTCTTTTGTCGACTTTGGGCGGTTTTCAACCGTTGTTGAAT
Source organism: Rutidosis leptorrhynchoides (assembly GCF_046630445.1). Classification (NCBI taxonomy): domain Eukaryota; kingdom Viridiplantae; phylum Streptophyta; class Magnoliopsida; order Asterales; family Asteraceae; genus Rutidosis; species Rutidosis leptorrhynchoides. The sequence continues at coordinate 336,445,478 of NC_092339.1, read as the reverse complement.
TTGGATGATCTTCTCGGTAGTTTCTTGTATTATCTCCGGACCCGTAATCTGTCTATCCCCCACTTCACTCCAACAAATCGGAGACCTGTACTTTCTACCATAAAGTGCTTCAAACGGCGCCATCTCAATGCTTGAATGGTAGCTGTTGTTGTTGGAAAATTCTGCTAACGGTAGATGTCGATCCCAACTGTTTTCAAAATCAATAACACATGCTCGTAGCATGTCTTCAAGCATTTGTATCGTCCTTTCGCTCTGCTCATCAGTTTGTGGATGATAGGAAGTACTCATGTCTAGACGAGTTCTTAATGCTTGCTGTAATGTCTGCCAGAATCTTGCAATAAATCTGCCATCCCGATCAGAGATAATAGAGATTGGTATTCCATGTCTGGAGACGACTTCCTTCAAATACAGTCGTGCTAACTTCTCCATCTTGTCATCTTCTCTTATTGGCAGGAAGTGTGCTGATTTGGTGAGACGATCAACTATTACACAAATAGTATCAAAACCACTTGCAGTCCTTGGCAATTTAGTGATGAAATCCATGGTAATGTTTTCCCATTTCCATTCTGGGATTTCGGGTTGTTGAAGTAGACCTGATGATTTCTGATGCTCAGCTTTGACCTTAGAACACATCAAACATTCCCCTACGTATTTAGTAACATCGGCTTTCATACCTAGTCACCAAAAATGTTTCTTGAAATCTTTGTACATCTTTCCTGTTCCAGGATGTATTGAGTACCTGGTTTTATGAGCTTCTCTAAGTACCATTTCTCTCATATCTCCAAATTTTGGTACCCAAGTTCTTTCAGCCCTATACCGGGTTCCGTCTTCCCGAATATTAAGATGCTTCTCCGATCCTTTGGGTATTTCATCCTTTAAATTTCCCTCTTTTAAAACTCCTTGTTGCACCTCCTTTATTTGAGTAGTAAGGTTATTGTGAATCATTATATTCATAGATTTTACTCGAATGGGTTCTCTGTCCTTTCTAGTCAAAGCGTCGTCTACCACATTCGCCTTCCCCGTGTGGTAACGAATCTCAAAGTCGTAATCATTCAACAATTCAATCCACCTGCGCTGCCTCATGTTCAGTTGTTTCTGATTAAATATATGTTGAAGACTTTTGTGGTCGGTATATATAATACTTTTGACCCCATATAAGTAGTGCCTCCAATTCTTTAATGCAAAAACAACCGCGCCTAATTCCAAATCATGCGTCGTATAATTCTGCTCGTGAATCTTCAATTGTCTAGACGCATAAGCACTTACCTTCGTTCGTTGCATTAATACACAACCGAGACCTTGCTTTGAAGCATCACAATATATCACAAAATCATCATTCCCTTCAGGTAATGACAATATAGGTGCCGTAGTTAACTTTTTCTTTAACAATTGAAACGCTTTCTCTTGTTCATCCTTCTATTCAAATTTCCTCCCTTTATGCGTTAATGCAGTCAAGGGTTTTGCTATTCTGAAAAAATCTTGGATGAACCTTCTGTAGTAACCAGCTAGTCCTAAAAATTGGCGTATATGCTTCGGAGTTTTCGGGGTTTTTCATTTTTCAATGGTTTCAATCTTTGCTGGATCCACCTGAATACCTTCTTTGTTCACTATGTGACCGAGGAATTGAACTTCTTCCAACCAAAATGCACACTTTGAAAACTTACCGTACAGTTTTTCTTTTCTCAGCAACTCTAGCACTTTTCTTAAATGTTCTTCATGCTCTTGATCATTCTTCGAGTAAATAAGTATGTCATCGATGAAAACAATGACAAACTTGTCAAGATATGGCCCACACACTCGGTTCATGAGGTCCATGAACATAGCTGGTGCGTTCGTCAATCCAAACAGCATAACCATAAACTCGTAATGACCGTAACGTGTCCTAAAAGCAGTCTTTGGAATATCATCCACCTTCACCCGCATTTGATGATACCCAGAACGTAAATCAATCTTCGAATAAACCGACGAGCCTTGTAGTTAATCAAATAAGTCGTCGATTCTCGGTAGTGGGTAGCGGTTCTTGATGGTAAGTTTGTTCAACTCTTGGTAGTCGATACACAATCTAAATTTACCATTCTTCTTCTTGACAAACAAAACAGGAGCTCCCCACGATGATGTGCTTGGTCGAATGAAACCACGCTCTAAAAGTTCTTGTAATTGGCTCTGAAGTTCCTTCATTTTGCTAGGTGTGAGTCTGTATAGAGCACGAGCTATTGGTGCAGCTCCCGGTACAAGGTCTATTTGAAATTCAACAGATCGGTGTGGAGGTAGTCCCGGTAATTTTTTCGGAAATGCATCGAGAAATTCTTTTGCGACTGGAACATCATTGATGTTCTTTTCTTTGGAATTGACTTTCTCGACGTATGCTAGCAAAGCATAGTAACCTTTTCTTATTAGTTTTTGTGCCTTTAGGTTACTAATAAGATTTAACTACGCGTTGCTCTTTTCTCCGTACACCATTAAGGGTTTTCCTTTTTCTCGTATAATGCGAATTGCATTTTTGTAACAAATGATCTCTGCTTTTACTTCTTTCAACTAGTCCATACCGATTATCACATCAAAACTCCCTAACTCTACTAGTATCAAGTCAATCTTAAATGTTTCGCTAACCAGTTTAATTTCACGATTCCGACATATATTATCTGCTGTAATTAATTTACCGTTTGCTAATTCGAGTAAAAATTTATTATCCAAGGGCGTCGGTGAACAACTTAGTTTAGCACAAAAATCTCCACTCATATAGCTTCTATCCGCACCCGAATCAAATAAAACATAAGCAGATTTATTGTCAATGAGAAACGTACCCGTAACAAGCTCTGGGTCTTCCTGCGCTTCTGCGTATTAATATTGAAAACTCTTCCGCGGCCCTGCCCATTAGTATTCCCCTGATTCGGGCAATTTCTACTAAAGTGGCCCAGTTTTCCACATCCAAAACAAACTATAGCTGTATTATTTGTTCCGACATTATTTGTTCCTTTAGTTCTGTTATGCATTGGTCCGTAGATTTCGCACTTCTTCGCGCTATGACCATTTCTTTTACACCTGTTGCAAAATATCGTGCAGAACCCCAGGTGATGCTCTTCACATCTTTGGCATGGCTGTTTTTGGTTTTTGTTTCCATTGTTGTTATTGAGATTGTTGTTGGGATTGTTATTGTTGCTGTTGTTATTGTTGTTGTTGTTGTTGTTATTGTTGGGCCGGTTATTGTAGTTGTTGTTGGGACGTTTGTTGAAGTTGTTGTTGCGATTGATGTTGTGGTTATTGGGATAGTTGTTGCGATTTTGGTTGTGATTGTTGTTGTTGTATTGGTGACTCTTGTCATTGGTTTCTTCCCACTTTCTCTTGACTTGTTTCATGTTAGCCTCTTCGGTCACCTGTTCTTTAATCCTTCCTTCGATCTGGTTCACTAATTTGTGAGCCATTTGACTTGCCTTTTGTATGGAGGCGGGCTCGTGTGAACTCACATCTTGTTGAATTCTTTCCGGTAACCCTTTTACAAATGCGTCGATCTTCTCTTCTTCGTCTTCAAACGTTCTGGGACACAATAGGCACAATTCTATTAATCGTCGTTCGTACGTGGTGATATCAAAACCTTGCGTTCGTAATCCTCTAAGCTCTACTTTGAGCTTATTGACCTCGTTCCTGGGACGATACTGCTCGTTCATCAATTGCTTGAATGCTGACCATGGTAGTGCATAAGCAGCATCTTGTCCTACCTACTCGAGATAGGTATTCCACCACGTTAACGCCGTACCTGTGAAGGTATGCGCAGCGTACTTAACTTTGTCCTCTTCAGTACACTTACTTATGGCAAACACCAATTCGGCCTTCTCGGTCCACCGTTTCAATCCAATTGGTCCTTCGGTTCCATCAAATTCCAATGGTTTGCAGACAGTGAATTCTTTGTAGGAGCATCCTACATGATTTCTTGCGGAATTAGTTCCACTGCTAGATCCAGAGTTATTGTTATTTTACATTGCAGCCTGCACTGCGGTTATGTTCGCAGCAAGGAAAACACGGAAGTCTTCCTCACTCATGTTCAAGTTCTGACCAGTCGCCGGTGCCATTTCCTTCAAAATAGCTAAAAGAATTGAGTTAATCATATAGAATTTAAGAGTAGTCAATAGTATTTCATAGCATAATATGAACTTATTTATAAAAGTTTTTTCTTCATATTAGCATTTTATAGTTTTAATTCGGGTAGTACCTACCCGTTAAGTTCATACTTAGCAGCAATTATACAATTCAACTACTACGATTCTATATGAAAAACTTATTACAATAATATTTCGTGTTCAAACTTTATACAATATTTTACAAACTTACAATACCGCTATAAATCATATAAGATGAAATATAGCACATAATAACTTTGCTACTCGGCAGCTATGAAGGCAATTCTAGTTAATGCGCAAATTGTTCAGCAAAAGAAATAAAGATACGTAATTCATAAGTCTAGAAACAAGTCATGCATTCAGGTTTTACTAAGACGACTTCCCATCCTTGATCTTGTGGAAAATAACCGTTATGACCATTGGCTAGGCAGCATGTTGTAATGTCATCAAAAGGACGAGGGTTTCGTAATGTCCAACAGCCCCGTAATAATCTAAAAACCTTGTTTCTCACCCCAACTACTGAATTCGTCACTTGTGGGAAGGTTTTATTTAAAAGCTGCAATCCGATGTTCTTTTTCTCACTTTGATAAGAAGCGAACATTACTAACCCGTAAGCATAACATGCTTCTTTATGTTGCATGTTAGAAGCTCTTTCTAATTCACCAAATCCTATGTTGGGATATGTTGAGTCAAAATAGGTTCTTAACCCGTAGCGTAAAATTGAATTTGGGTTCCCCGCATTTAATGCTTTAAAGAAAACATGGCGTAACTTACGGTCTCCCCAATGTGATATACCCCACCTATCAAAGGAAAGTCTTTTATAAACTAAGACATTTCTGGAAAGTCTTTGAAATGTTTGACAAGTTAATTTCGTCATAACTAAATGTGCTGATGAATTCTGACCGACTCTAGACAAGATTTCCTCAATCATATCCTCTGGTAGGTCTTCTAAAATATTCGGTTGTCTACCCTTAACGTCCATTTTGTTTTTATACTGTAAAATAGACAATGATTAGATTTGTAAAAAATAATTAACAAACAATACAAGCAATTTTTACATAGAACATAAAAGTACAAACACACTACAATACATATAATACACAACATGATTACAACCCTCTAATCTGAATCACTGGTTTCTTCTTCTTCTTCTTCAGACTTAGTTCGTTTTCCTAATTTTCTAGGAATATATGGTGTTCCTCTAATACGAGCCGTCGTTTTCCACAATGGTTTAGAAAAACCCGGTGGTTTAGAGGTTCCCGGGTCATTGTTACATTTTAGGAAATACGGATGTTGCCGATACATATAAAGTTCATCGGGGTTGGAATCGGGTTTCTATATTTTTATACCTTTTCCCTTATTATTTTCTTCCGCTTTATTAAATTGGGTTGAGGTAATTTCTATAACATCATCAGAATCCTCATCGGGATCCGATTCATCAGAAAATTGATAATCTTCCCAATATTTTGCTTCCTCGGCAGAAACACCATTGACCATTATTAACTTTGGTCCGTTGGTTGAGGATTTTCTTTTATTTAATCGATTTACTATAGGTATCAATATTTCTTCCTCCGGAACCTCTTCTTCTTCTGGTTCCTCATCTTCCGGTTCCTCTTCTTCCGGTTCCTCCTCTTCCGGTTCCTCCTCTTCAGGTTCCTCTTCTTCTGGTTCCTCTTCGGGAATTTGCGAATCTTCCCAAAATATATTCGACTCTTCATTATTATTAGGTGAATCGATAGGATTTGTACTAGTGGTAGACATCTATCACACATATCAAACACATTAAGAGGTTAATATATCACATAATATTTACATGTTAATAATATATAGTTTCCAACAAAAGTGTTAAGCAATCGTTTTTAAAGAAAACACGGTCGAAGTCCAGACTCACTAATGTATCCTAAGAAACTCGATAAGACACACAAATGCAAATTTCTGGTTCTCTAAGACCAACGCTCGGATACCAACTGAAATGTCCCGTTCATATTGATTATAAACGTTCCATATTAATTGATTTCGTCGCGAGGTTTTGACCTCTATATGAGACGTTTTTCAAAGACTGCATTCATTTTTAAAAAAACCATAACCTTTATTTTATCGATAAAGGTTTAAAAAGTATTACGTAGATTATCAAATAATGATAATCTAAAATATACCGTTTACACACGACCATTACATAATGGTTTACAATATGAATATATTACATCAAAAATAAGTTTCTTGAATGCAGTTTTACATAATATCATACAAGCATGGACTCCAAATCTTGTCCTTATTTTAGTATGCAACAGCGGAAGCTCTTAATAATCACCTGAGAATAAACATGCTTAAAATGTCAACAAAAATGTTGGTGAGTTATAGGTTTAACCTATATATATTATCAAATCATAATAATAGACCACAAGATTTCATATTTCAATACATCCCATACATAGAGATAAAAATCATTCATACGGTGAACACCTGGTAACCGACATTAACAAGATGCATATAAAAATATCCCCATCATTTCGGGACATCCATCGGACATGATATAAAAACTCGAAGTACTAAAGCATCTGCTACAACGGATGGGGTTTGTTGGGCCCAATAGATCTATCTTTAGGATTCGTGTCAATTAGTAGACTGGTTTACTAATTCTTAGGTTACCAAGTAAAAGGGGCATATTCAGCTTCGATCGTTCAATCATAGAAAGTAGTTTCATGTACTTGTGTCTATTTTGTAAAATATTTATAAAGCTGCATGTATTCTCATCCCAAAAATATTAGATTTTAAAAGTGGCACTATAACTCACTTTCACAGATTTTTACTTCGTCGGGAAGTAAGACTTGGCCACTGGTCGATTCACGAACCTATAACAAATATGTACATATATATCAAAGTATGTTCAAAATATATTTACAACATTTCTAATACGTTTTAATGTTTTAAGTTTATTAAGCCAGTTGTCCTCGTTAATAACCTACAACTAGTTGTCTATAGTTAGATGTACAAAAATAAATTGATATATATTATCTTGACCCAATCTACGACCCAGTGTATACACATCTCAGGCTAGATCACAACTCAAAGTATATATATTTTTGGAATCAACCTCAACCCTGCATAGCTAACTCCAACATTACTGCATATAGAGTGTCTATGGTTGTTCCAAATAATATATATAGATGGGACGATATAATATGTCAAAACATTTGCATACGTGTCGATGGTATTCCAAGATTACAAAATATATTAGAATATATGTATTATACAATATAAGTTAGCTAGGATATGATTAATATAGATTTGTTACCAATTTTCACGTAGCTACAACAAGTAAAAATATCCAATCTTGTTTTACCCATAACTTCTTCGTTTTAAATACATTTTGAGTGAATCCAATTGCTATGGTTTCATATTGAACTTACGTTTATGAATCTATACAGAAAAAGTATAAGTTTATAGACAGAAATACATGTTACAAGTCATTTTTGTAAAGCTAGTCATTTCAGTCGAAAGAACGACGTCTAGATGACCATTTTGGAAAACATACTTTCACTTTGAGTTTAATCATGATTTTTGGATATAGTTTCATGTTCACAAGAAAAATCATTTTCCCAGAAGAACAACTTTTAAATCAATGTTTATCATAGTTTTTAATTAAATAACCCAAAACAGCCCGCGGTATTACTACGACGGTGTATATCCAGTTTTACGGTGTTTTTCGTGTTTTCAGGTTTTAAATCATTAAGTTAGCATATCATATAGATATAGAACATGTGTCTAGTTAATTTTAAAAGTCAAGTTAGAAGGATTAACTTTTGTTTGCGAACAAGTTTAGAATTAACTAAACTATGTTCTAGTGATTTCAAGTTTAAACCTTCGAATAAGGTAGTTTTATATATATGAATCGAATGATGTTATGAACATCATTACTACCTCAGGTTTTGTGGATAAACCTACTGGAAATGAAAAAAATAGATCTAGCTTCAAAGGATTCTTGGATGGCTTGAAAGTTCTTGAAGCAGAATCATGACACAAAAACAAGTTCAAGTAAGATTTCCGATCGAAACAATATTGTTATAGTTATAGAAATTGAATCAAAGTTTGAATATGAGTATTACCTTATATTAGAAAGATATCTTACTATAAATAAGAAAGATTTCTAGAGGTTAGATGATCACTTTACAAGATTGGAAGTAAGCTAGCAAACTTGGAAGTATTCTTGATTTTATGAAACTAGAACTTATAGAATTTATGAAGAACACTTAGAACTTGAAGATAGAACTTGAGAGAGATCAATTTGATGAATAAAATTGAAAAATGAAAGTGTTTGTAGGTGTTTCTGGTCGTTGGTATATGGATTAGATATAAAGGATGTGTAATTTTGTTTACATGTAAATAAGTCATGAATGATTACTAATATTTTTGTAATTTTATGAGATATTTCATGCTAATTGCCAAATGATGGTTCCCACATGTGTTAGGTGACTCACATGGGCTGCTAAGAGCTGATCATTAGAGTGTATATACCAATAGTACATACATCTAAAAGCTGTGTATTGTACGAGTACGAATACGGGTGCATACGAGTAGAATTGTTGATGAAACTGAACGAGGATGTAATCGTAAGCATTTTTGTTAAGTAGAAGTATTTTGATAAGTGTCTTGAAGTCTTTCAAAAGTGTATGAATAAATATTAAAACACTACATGTACATACATTTTAACTGAGTCGTTAAGTCATCGTTAGTCGTTACATGTAAATGTTATTTTGAAACCTTTAGGTTAACGATCTTGTTAAATGTTGTTAACCCATTGTTTATTATATCTAAAGAAATGTTAAATTATTAAATTATCATGATATTATGATATATTAATATATCTTAGTATGATATATATACAGTTAAATGTTGTTACAACGATAATCGTTACATATATGTCTCGTTTCGAAATCATTAAGTTAGTAGTCTTGTTTTTACATATGTAGTTCATTGTTAATACACTTAATGACAGGTTTAATAATAATTTATCATGATTAAACATAGTGTATCAATATCTTAATATGATTCATATGTATTTAGTAAGACGTTGTTATAACAATAATCGTTATATATATCGTTTCAAGTTTCTTAATTCAATAAACTCAATTTTATGTATATAACTCATTGTTAAAATACCTAATGAGATACTTACTTATCATAATATCATGTTAACTATATATATAATCATATATATGTCATCATATATTTTTTACAAGTTTTAACGTTCGTGAATCACCTGTCAACTTGGGTGGTCAGTTGTCTATATGAAACCTATTTAAATTAATCAAGTCTTAACAAGTTTGATTTCTTAACATGTTGGAAAAACTTAATCATGTAAATAACAATTTTATTTAATATATATAAACATGGAAAAGTTCGGGTCACTACAAATATGATACATATGTACTTGGTAAGACGTTGTCATAACGATAATCGTTATATATATCGTTTCGAGTTTCTTAATTCAATAGTCTCATTTTATGTATATAACTCATTGTTAATATACCTAGTGAGATACTTACCTATCATAAAATCATGTTAAATATATATATATATGTCCATATATATATCAACATATAGTTTTTACAAGTTTTAACGTTCGTGAATCGCCGGTCAACTTGGGTGATCAATTGTCTACATGAAACTCATTTCAAATAATCAAGTCTTAATAAGTTTGATAGCTTAACATGTTGAAAACATTTAATCATGTAAATATACCAATTTCATTATATATATATATATATATATATATATATATATATATATATATATATATATATATATATATATATATATATATATATATATATATATATATATATATATATATATATATATATATATATATATATATATATATATATATATATAACATGGAAAAGTTCGGGTCACTACAGTACCTACCCGTTAAATAAATTTCGTCCCGAAATTTTAAGCTGTTGAAGGTGTTGACGAATCTTCAGGAAATGGAAATAGGTACGGGTATTTCAGCTTCATTTGATCTTCACGCTCTCAGGTGAACTCGGGTCCCCTACGAGCATTTCATCGAACCTTGACGATTCGTATCTTGTTTTGCTTGAGCCTTTTAACCTCACGATCCATTATCTTGACGGGTTCAATGAATTGTAGTTTTTCATTGATTTTAAATTCGTCTAAAGGAATAGTGAGATCTTCTTTAGCTAAGCACTTCTTCAGATTCGAGACGTGAAAGGTATTATGTACATTGGCGAGTTGTTGAGGTAATTCAAGACGGTAGGCTACTGGTCCGGCATGATCTAAAATCTTAAATGGTTCAATGTATCTTGGATTTAATTTCCCCCGTTTACCAAATCGAACAATGCCTTTCCAAGGCGAAACCTTAAGCATGACCATCTCTCCAATTTCAAATTCTATATCTTTCCTTTTAAGGTCCGCGTAGCTCTTTTGTCGACTCTGAGCGGTTTTCAACCGTTGTTGAATTTGGATAACTTTCTATGTAGTTTCTTGGATTATCTCCGAACCCGTAATCTGTCTATCCCCCAGTTCATTCCAACAAATTGGAGATCTACACTTTCTACCATAAAGTGCTTCGAACGGTGCCATTTCGATACTCGAGTGGTAACTGTTGTTGTAGGAAAATTCTGCTAATGGTAGATGTCGATCCCAACCATTTCCAAAATCAATAACACATGCTCGTAGCATATCTTCAAGAGTCTGTATCATCCTTTCGCTCTGCCCATCGGTTTGGGGATGATAGGCAGTACTCATGTCTAGACGAGTTTCCAATACTTGTTGTAATGTCTGCCAAAACCTTGAAACAAATCTGCCATCTCTATTAGAGATAATAGAGATTGGTATACCATGTCTAGAGATAACTTCCTTCAAGTATAATCTCGCCAACTTCTCCATTTTATCATCTTCTCTCATTGGCAGAAAGTGTGATGACTTGGTTAGACGATCGACTATTACCTAAATAGTATCATAACCACTTGCAGTCCTTGGTAATTTAGTAATAAAATCCATGGTAATGTTTTCCCATTTCCATTTCGGGATTTCAGGTTGTTGAAGTAGACATGATGGTTTTTGATGTTCCGCTTTGACCTTAGAACACGTCAAATATTCTCCCACATATCTAGCAATATCGGCTTTCATACCCGGCCACCAAAAGTGCTTCTTGAGATCTTTGTACATCTTTCCCGTTCCGGTATGTATTGAGTATCTGGTTTTATGTGCTTCCTTAAGTACCATTTCTCTCACATCTTCAAACTTTGGTACCCAAATTCTTTCAGCCCTATACCGGGTTCCGTCTTCCCGAATATTAAGATGTTTCTCCGATCCTTTGGGTATTTCATTCTTCAAATTTCCCTCTTTTAAAACTCCCTGTTGTGCCTCCTTTATTTGAGTAGTAAAGTTAGTATGAATAATTATATTCATAGCTTTTACTCGTATAGGTTCTCTATCCTTTCTGCTCAAGACGTCGGCCACCACATTTGCCTTCCCCGGGTGGTAACGAATCTCAAAGTTGTAATCATTCAACAGTTCAATCCACCTATATTGTCTCATGTTCAGTTGTTTCTGATTAAATATATGTTGGAGACTTTTGTGGTCGGTATATATAATACTTTTGACCCCATATAAGTAGTGCCTCCAAGTCTTTAATGCAAAAACAACAGTGCCCAATTCCAAATCGCGAGTCATATAATTTTGCTCGTGAATCTTCAATTGTCTGGACGCATAAGCAATTACCTTCGTTCGTTGCATTAATACACAGCCGAGACCTTGCTTTGAGGCGTCACAATATATCACAAAATCATCATTCCCTTCAGGCAATAACAATATAGGTGCCGTAGTTAACTTTTTCTTCAACAATTGAAACGCTTTCTCCTGCTCATCCTTCCATTCAAATTTCTTCCCTTTATGCGTTAATGCAGTCAAAGGTTTTGCTATTTTGGAAAAATCTTGGATGAACCTTCTGTAGTAACCAGCCAGTCCCAAAAATTAGCGTATATGCTTCTGAGTTTTTGGGGTTTCCCACTTTTCAACGGTTTCAATCTTTGCTAGATCCACCTGAATACCTTCTTTGTTCACTATGTGTCAGAGGAATTGAACTTCTTCCAACCAAAATGCATTCTTTTAAAACTTAGCGTACAAATTTTCTTTCCTCAACAAATCTAGCACTTTTCTCAAATGTTCTTCGTGTTCTTGATCATTCTTTGAGTAAATAAGTATGTCATCGATGAAAACAATGACAAAACTTGTCAAGTTATGGTCCACACACTCGGTTCATAAGGTCCATGAACACGGCTGGTGCGTTAGTCAAACCAAACGGCATAACCATAAATTCATAATGACCGTAACACGTCCTACAAGCAGTTTTTGGAATATCATCCTCCTTCACCCGCATTTGATGATATCCAGAACGTAAATCAATCTTCGAGTACACTGACGAACCTTGGAACTGATCAAATAAATCGTCGATTCTCGGTAGTGGATAACGGTTCTTGATGGTAAGTTTGTTCAACTCTCTATAGTCGATACATAATCTAAATGTACCATCTTTCTTTTTGACAAGAAAAACAAGAGCTCCCCACGGTGATGTGCTTGATCGAATGAAACCACTCTATAAAAGTTCTTGTAATTGGCTATGAAGTTCCTTCATTTCGCTGGGTGCGAGTCTGTATGGAGCACGAGCTATTGGTGCAGCTCCCGGTACAAGGTCTATTTGAAATTTAACGGATCAGTGTGGAGGTAGTCTCGGTAATTCTTTCGGAAATACATCGGGAAATTCTTTTGCGACGGGAACATCATTGATGTTCTTTTCTTCCGAATTGACTTTCTCGACGTGTGCTAGCACAGCATAGCAACCTTTTCTTATTAGTTTTTGTGCCTTCAGGTTACTAATAAGATTTAACTTCGCGTTGCTCTTTTCTCCGTACACCATTAAGGGTTTTCCTTTTTCACATATAATGCGAATTGCATTTTTGTAACAAACGATTGCTGCTTTCACTTCTTTCAACCAGTCCATACCGATTATCACATCAAAACTCCCTAACTCTACTGGTATCAAGTCAATCTTAAATGTTTCGCTAACCAGTTTAATTTCTCGATTCCGACATATATTATCTGCTGTAATTAATTTATTGTTTGCTAATTCAAGTAAAAATTTATTATCCAAGGGTGTCGGTGGGCAACTTAGTTTAGCACAAAAATCTCTACTCATATAGCTTCTATCCACACCCGAATCAAATAAAATATAAGCAGATTTATAGTCAATAAGAAACGTACCCGTAACAAGCTCCGGGTCTTCCTGCGCTTCTGCCGTATTAATATTGAAAACTCTTCCGCGGCCCTGCCCATTAGTATTCCTCTGATTCGGGCAATTTCTACTAAAGTGGCCAGGTTTTCCACATCCAAAACAAACTATGGCTGTGTTATTTGTTCCGACATTATTTGTTCTTTTAGTTGTGTTATGCATTGGTCCGTAGATCTCGCACTTCGTCGCGCTATGACTATTTCTTTTACACCTGTTGCAAAATGTCGTGCAGAACCCCGGGTGATGCTCTTCACACCTTTGGCATGACTGTTTTTGGTTTTTGTTGCCATTGTTGTTATTGAGAATGTTGTTGGGATTGTTGTTGTTGTTGTTGTTGTTGTTGTTGTTGTTGTTATTGTTATTGTTGTTGGGACGGTTATTGTAGTTGTTGTTGGGACGTTTTTTGAAGTTGTTGTTGCGATTGATGTTGCGGTTGTTGGGATAGTTATTGCGATTGTGGTTGTGATTGTTGTTGTTGTACTGGTGACTCTTGTCACTGGTTTCTTCCCACTTTCTCTTGACTTGTTTCATGTTAGCCTCTTCGGCGGCCTGCTCTTTAATCCTTCCTTCGATCTGATTCACTAGTTTGTGAGCCATTCGACTTTCCTTTTGTATGGAGGCGGGCTCGTGTGAACTCACATCTTCTTGAATCCTTTCCGGTAACCCTTTTACAAATGCGTCGATCTTCTCTTCTTCATCTTCGAACGTTCTGGGACACAATAGGCACAACTCTGTGAATCGTCGTTCGTACGTGGTGATATTGAAACCTTGCGTTCGTAATCCTCTAAGCTCTACCTTGAGCTTATTTACCTCGTTTCTGGGACGATACTGCTCATTCATCAATTGCTTGAATTGACCACGGTAGTGCGTAAGCAGCATCTTGTCCTACCTGCTCGAGATAGGTATTCCACCATGTTAACGCAGTACCTATGAAGGTATGCGTAGCGTACTTTACTTTGTCTTCTTCAGTACATTTGCTTATGGCAAACACCAATTTAACTTTCTCGGTCCACCGTTTCAATCCGATTGGACCCTCGGTTCCATCAAATTCCAAAGGTTTGCAGGCAGTGAATTCTTTGTAGGAGCATCCTACACGATTTCTTGTGGAATTAGTTCCACTGCTAGAACCAGAGTTATTGTTATTATTTTGCATTGCGTCTTGTACTGCAGCTATGTTTTCAGCAAGGAAAACATGGAAGTCTTCCTCACTCATGTTCAAGTTCTGACGAGTCGTCGGTGCCATTTCCTTCAAAAATAGCCAAAAGAATTGAGTTAATCATATAGAATTTAAGAGTAGTCAATAGTATTTCGTAGCATAATATGAACTTATTTATAAAAGTTTTTTCTTCATATTAGCATTTTATAGTTTTAATTCGGGTAGTACCTACCCGTGAAGTTCATACTTAGTAGCTACTATACAATTCAACTACTACGCTTCTATATGAAAAACTTATCACAATAATATTTTGCGTTCAAACTTTTATACAATATTTTACAAACTTACAATACCACTATTATACATATAGGATGAAATATAGCACATAATAACTTTGCTACTCGGTAGCTATAAAGGCAATTCTAGTTAATACGCATGTCGTTCAGCAAACGAAATAAAGACACGTAATTCATAAGTCCAGAAACAAGTCATGCATTCGGGTTTTACTAGTATTATTTTCCATCCTTGATCTTGTGGAAAATAATCGTTGTGACCGTTGACTAGGCAGCATGTTGTAATGTCATCAAAAGAACGAGGGTTACGTAATGCCCAACAGCCCCGTACCAATCTAAAAACCTTGTTTCTCACCTCAACTACCGAGTCCGTCACTTGTGGGAAGGTTTTATTTAAAAGTTACAACCCAATGTTCTTTTTCTCAATTTGATGAGAAGCGAACATTATTAACCCGTAAGCATAACATGCTTCTTTATGTTACATGTTAGAAGCTCTTTCTAAAGAACGGAGTCCTATGTTAGGATATGTTAAGTCAAAATAGGTTCGTAACCCGTAGCGTAAAATTGCATCTAGGTTTCCCGCACTATATGCCTTAAAGAAAACTTGGCGTAACTTAAAGTCTCCCCAATGTGATATGTCCCATCTTTCAAAGGAAAGCCTTTTATAAACTAGGGCATGCCTGGAATGTCTTTCAAACGTTCGACAAACTAATTTTGCCGTAAATAATTGTGATGATGAATTCTGCCCGATTGTGATGCCCCGTACAAAACCATCGTGTACGGATCATCAACAACAGGATCATTACAAGGTCAAACACTATATGCTGTTTGAAAACTAGTTTTGCATTCATGAAAAGATAGCATTTTACAAAAGATAACGTGCTTTTTCTATGAATAGAAGCATAAACATAAGTACGTGACCCAAAGGTCGTTACAAAGCCATTGTTTGAAAATAACATAAGTTACGAATGCAAAATAAAAGTTCCATGATTGAGACATCTCTAAGTAATGCAGCGGAAAATCTAACACAGGAGGTCCGTAACAGCAAGTCTATAACACCAAGACAACAAGTCTAACAGCGGAAGCACACGTCTAAGCACCTGAGAAATACATGCTTAAAAAGTTAACAAGAATGTTGGTGAGCTATAGTTTGTTTGTAATCAGTAATGTAATGTAGGCCACGAGATTTTTGTGCTTCAACCAGCAGTTTAAATCAGTAATTCAAATCAGTATGATAAAGTATATGCTTAACCGTTGGCACTTGGTAACTAACTTAACGTTTATAACCCCCTAAAAGTCCACTTGGCGAGTGCGTATGTTTACGAAGTGTTAAACACCCGTTAAATGCTAGCGCGACTATCCCGAGTGGGGATGTCAAACCTTATGGATCCATATCTAAGATTCGCATTCACCGGTTCAAAAACCAATGACTAAACGTTACCGAGCTAAGGGGAAAGTTTATGCCGTTGTATAACCCACACATTTATATAGTTTAAGTATTCGTGCCTAGTATGTAAAACGTAAAAAGCGCATGTATTCTTAGTCCCAAAATAGTTAAATGTAACATCCCGTTTTCCCGTACGTATCGAAAGGTACTTACTTAATCATTTGTACGTTTATAACTCGTTAGCTTATGCGTAAATGTATGAATATATGTAAATATATATATATATATATATATATATATATATATATATATATATATATATATATATATATACATATATGTATACTAGATAATGTGTGCATGTATAAGTTTAAACATGGGTTTGGTTAGCGTTAAGTCTTGTGAGACTATTGTTGAAGGCTAGGTGAATATAGGAAGCGGGTTTGGAATGTACAAATTAAATAAAATCGAAAATTGTTTAAGTTGGTCGAGCTGTTCAGATACAGCCTTAGGCCTCGTCGCGACAATTGGGTCCGCGCCGCGGCATATCAAGCAAATCTGGATCAGAAGTTGGGTTAAAAGGGGTCGTTTTTCCTTCGATAAGTCGCGCCGCGACAAATTGGCCGCGCCGCTGCATCTCTGCTATTCTGACTCCGATTTCTACTCAATTTAAAGGGGTTTTAGGGGTAATTTGGTCTTTTTGCTTGTAGATCAGATTGGAGCATTGAATCATAGCTACTTATTCCATTTATTTCATTTCCTTTTCTCTTTTCTTTCCAATTTCTCTCCCAAAACACAAAACCCACTTAGAATAAACTTAAGATTTGGAGGTGAAGATTTGTGGATCAATCCTAGGAGCAAGAGTTAAAGTTGTTCTCCTTGTTGTTAGCTACAAGAGGATAGTCTTGGTACATTGCGTTGAAGCTCGGAAGTGCTAAATCATCATCCTTGTGACAAGGTGAGTGGAGTAATTATACGTATGTGTATATAGCGTATTTATTTGTGAATGTTATGGTATGAATCACCGAGCCGGTAGTGCCATAACACGTGTGGGTTAGGATGTGAACCATGAGCCGGGTGGCATCGAGTGTGAACCACGAGCCGGTAGCACTATAAATTAGGATGTGAACCACGAGCCGGTAGCATCGAGTGTGAACCACGAGCCGGTAGCACTATAAACTAAGATGTGAACCACGAGCCGGTAGCATCGAGTGTGAACCACGAGCCGGTAGCACTATAAACGAGTATGACTCAAAAGCGTATGGTGTGAACCACGAGCCGGTAGCACCATAGCGATATTGGTTAACCATATTGAGATTGTTGTTTTGTTTAGCATATATATATATATATATATATATATATATATATATATATATATATATATATATATATATATATATATATATATATATATATATATATATATTGAGTTGAGTATATGCTAATGAATTGGTGTGATAATGTACGACTTGTCAGTGTTACGGGTATGTTGACATGCTATTTGAGTTACAAGTTCGTATGAGGTATTTGGTATTGTGATTGCAAATGGATAGGTTATATATATGTATGTATAATTGTTACACTCACTAAGCATTGCTTACCCTCTTGTTGTTTATCATTTTATAGGTTCCGGCTTGGACAAGGGTAAGGGCATACGGTTGGATTAGTTGTCTCCCGTTTATGTTGACAGGGGGTGCTTTTGGTGTTAGCTTTTTGAAGTTGGCCTAAAGTTTTGGGTAGTTTAGCCCCAAACCGTGCTCGAGTGTCGTTTGGATTATAAACTATCATTGTAGTGGGTCAAACTTGTATAAAACTTAATTAATGGCTTTCGTGCCTTTTGTAAACATTTAAATTGATGTACGTTTAAGTGGAACTTGTGGAATGATTTACATATTTAATTGGCGCGTAAATGTGTATTATAAAAAAAAATTTATCATATGGAATACGAGTTGGGTTGTTTCAAGTGGTATCAGAGTATGGTCTAAGGGATTTAGGTGACTTGAGATAGGCGCCTAGACTTAGACTTTTGTGTGCGCGTTATGCGGGACTTGTAGGACTTTGGGTCAAATCGGGTTTTGGTTAGTGCATAGGTTTATGTGAACTAATCATGCGCTATTGTTTTGTGTGGTATTTGAAATCGTCAAGCGAGATAGACGTGGTACTAGTGAGTTAATGAGATGTGCTCGCGTAACAATGATTAGCTACCATAGTTACGGGTTCAAATCGTGTCAAACAAGCGATGTACGACGATTGTTGGGCAAGATGGGGTAGTGTGGTGTATATGTATATACATATGTGTTAAGTCCTTTCGTTTTGTTGCTTAATTTACTTCGTTTTATAGAATGAAGATGAGAAATGGACATGACACCAATGACGGAAGTACGAGTAAGGACGTTGAACTCACGGCCAAGGTTGAGGCCATATTTAAAAGGCTAAAGAAGGATTTTCTTGACGATGTTCGAAAGGTCTTCCAAGAGTCGGTCAATGGAT
The DNA here is from genome assembly GCF_046630445.1 of Rutidosis leptorrhynchoides. Lineage (NCBI taxonomy): Eukaryota > Viridiplantae > Streptophyta > Magnoliopsida > Asterales > Asteraceae > Rutidosis > Rutidosis leptorrhynchoides. The sequence goes on along the minus strand of NC_092339.1, from coordinate 336,426,721 downwards.
AAGTGACCGAAATGATCAATGATCGAATGAAAGCTGCAATAGAGGAGGCTTTAGAGGCTAGAAACATTTACCCTCGAGGCGAAGGGGGTGAAGGTAATGGTGGGGGTGGAAGGCGGGACTTCCACTACAAAAATTTCAAGGACACCCAACCTCCGATGTTTAATGGGGTGAGGGATCCATTGAAAAGCACTTGTTGGATTTTCGATATCGAGGAAGTGTTCCGTACCGCGAAGTGTCCTCCTCAGAAGAAGACGAGGTATGGATCTAGCATGTTACGTGAAGAAGGCAAGTTGTGGTAGGATGATAAAATCAATTTATATGGCGAGGAACAATGCATGAGCTTGACATGGGAGGAGTTTAAGAAGGAATTTTTCAAAGAATATCGAACTTCTTCCGATCTTGATAAAATCCGGGACGAGTTGGACAATTTGCGGCAAGGTTCAATGGACTTGGTTATTCTGAAGTCTACTTTCTTGGCAAAGACTCGTTTTTGTCAGGAGTATGTTGGTGATGATCACAAGTTAATGCTAGATTTCTACCGTACTTTAAGTGATGAGTTGAAGGGTAAGATTAGCTGGGGAATGGCTAAGTCATTTGAAGATTTATACGAATTGGCTAGGGGTTTTGAGCCGGAGGTTCCAAGGAAAAGCGATTTCACTTTTTCGAAGAGAAAGTTTGAAGGTTCGAGCTATTCGAACTTTTCAAATAAAAAGAACAAGAAAGGCTCCGAAAGCGTTAATAGTTTGAAGAAGGGTGCTTCCGGAGGTTTCGGACCCACGTGTTATAACTGTAATCAAAGAGGGCACATCGCCCGTGATTGTACCAAGGCGACGACCAAGCTTACTTGTTTTAATTGTGGTAAAGAGGGACACAAGGGGCCGGAATGTCCCAATTTGAATAATGGCCATGTGAAGAAGTTGGAGAGAGCGGCGGGTACGGCTAGGGATCGCAATTACTTGATGACCAATGATGAGGCCAAGCAATCCAACGAAGTTGTTTCAGGTACTTTTATGGTTAACTCTAATCCGGCAAGGATCCTATTTGATAGCGGTGCAAATTTGTCGTTTGTATCTCCAAAATTTGTGCCTAGACTTAATAGACCGTTAGCTAAGTTAAGTCGTCCGGTAGAAGTCAAAATAGCGGACGGCAAGACGGTGCTAGTGGTTGATGTGTGTAAAAATTGTGATGTCATTTTTGGTGCCGAAAACTTTAAGATTGATCTTATCCCGATGACTTTGGGCGATTTCGATATCGTTGTTGATATGGATTGGCTCGATCATAATAGAGCTGATATTGCATGCCACGGAAAATTTATTCGTGTAAAGGCCCCAAGTGGGGGAGAGTTAATTATTCACGGTGATAAGCGTAGAAGACTTGTGCCGATATGCACTTTTGCACGGGCACGTCGTCTCCTCGATAGTGGTGGCATGGCTTTTCTTGCCCATGTTGTTGATACTCGTGATGAGCCACCACCCATTTGTGAAATTCCGGTGGTTAGTTAATTCGAAGACATTTTTCCGGACGAGTTACCGGGTGTTCCGGCGGAAAGACAAGTTGAATTTCGCATTGAGTTGGTTCCGGGGGCTACCCCCATTGCTAAAACTCCTTATTGTTTAGCGCCGACGGAAATGCAAGAGTTGTTAAATCAAACCCAAGAGTTGCTCGAGAAGGGTTTTATTCGACCGAGTGCTTCTCCATGGGGCGCTCCGGTTTTATTCGTAAAGAAGAAGGATGGTAGTATGCGGATGTGCATCGATTATCGGGAGTTAAATAAAGTGACGATCAAGAATCGTTATCCATTACCTCAGATTGACGGTTTGTTTGACCAACTCCAAGGTGCAACGTATTTCTCTAAAATCGACCTACGATCCGGCTATCACCAAATGCGGGTCCGTGAGGAAGATATCGAGAAAACGGCTTTTCGAACGCGTTATGGGCATTTTGAGTTTGTGGTAATGCCTTTTGGTCTCACGAATGCACCGGCGGCATTCATGGATCTTATGAACCGAGTGTGCCAACCTATGTTGGACAAGTCGGTGATTGGACAAGATGTAACAAGATCAAAAGCTAAAGAGCTCGATCCTTTAAATGATGATGATGATTCATGAATGATGAAGGGAAGAAGAAGAAGAAAATCAAAAACTTACAAGTTTTAGAGTGAGAAAGACTATAGAGGAAATAAGAGAGTAAGTGTGTGTGAAATGCAAATGAGAGCAAGTGTAAAATAAATGGAATAAGGCTTGTATTTATAGGTGAATGGGGTGTGGGGAGGCTCTCAAAACAGTAGCCTATCGGGGGGACAAAAGGGGAGACAAGTTTGCTTTTTGGTTAATGGTTGTCTAAAGTTGGTGCTTATGTTGGAATCCCATGCAACATTAAGGATAATGCTTGACAAAAATGCTAGTATGTTCCCTCTAATAAATGGGCATTTGTCTTACATATAAATGGGTCACTAGTTACTTATAATTGGGCTAATTAAATAGTCCACTAACTACAGTAGGGTGGGCTAAGGTCTAACAAGGTAGAAAGTCCATCATTCCGGGGCATCCATCGGACATGATATAAAAACTCGAAGTACTAAAGCATCCGCTACAACGGATGGAGTTTGTTGGGCCCAATAGATCTATCTTTAGGATTCACGTTAATTAGTAGATTGGTTTACTAATTCTTAGGTTACCAAGTAAAAGGGGCATATTCGGCTTCGATCGTTCAACCATAGAAAGTAGTTTCATGTACTTGTGTGTATTTTGTAAAACATTTATAAAGCTGCATGTATTCTCATCCCAAAAATATTAGATTTTAAAAGTGGGACTATAACTCACTTTCACATATTTTTACTTCGTCGGGAAGTAAGATTTGGACACTGGTCGATTCACGAACCTATAACAAATATGTACATATATATCAAAGTATGTTCAAAATATATTTACAATATTTCTAATACGTTTTAATGTTTTAAGTTTATTAAGTCAGTTGTCCTCGTTAGTAACCTACAACTAGTTGTCCATAGTTAGATGTACAGAAATAAATTGATATATATTATCTTAACCCAATCCACGACCCAGTGTATACACGTCTCAGGCTAGATCACAACTCAAAGTATATATATTTTTAGAATCAACCTCAACCTTGTATAGTTAACTCCAACATTACTGCATATAGAGTGCCTATGGTTGTTCCAAATAATATATATAGATGGGTCGATATGATATGTCAAAACATTTGCATACATGTCTATGGTATCCCAAGATTACATAATATATTAGAATATATGTATTATACAATATAAGTTAGCTAGGATATGATTAATATAGATTTGTTACCAATTTTTACGTTGCTACAACAAGTAAAAATATCCAATCTTGTTTTACCCATAACTTCTTCGTTTTAAATCCGTTTTGAGTGAATCCAATTGCTATGGTTTCATATTGAACTTAAGTTTATGAATCTATGTAGAAAAATTATAAGTTTATAGTCAGAAATACAGGTTACAAGTCATTTTTGTAAAGGTAGTCATTTCAGTCGAAAGAACGACGTCTAGATGACCATTTTGGAAAACATACTTCCACTTTGAGTTTAATCATGATTTTTGGATATAGTTTCATGTTTATAAGAAAAATCATTTTCCCTGAAGAAAAACTTTTAAATCAAAGTTTATCATAGTTTTTAATTAACTAACCCAAAACAGCCCGCTGTGTTACTACGACGGCGTATATCCAGTTTTACGGTGTTTTTAGTGTTTTCAGGTTTTAAATCATTAAATTAGCATATCATATAGATATAGAATATGTGTCTAGTTGATTTTAAAAGTCAAGTTAGAAGGATTAACTTTTGTTTGCGAACAAGTTTAGAATTAACTAAACTATGTTCTAGTGATTTCAAGTTTAAACCTTCGAATAAGGTAGTTATATATATATATGAATCGAATAATGTTATGAACATCATTACTACCTTAGGTTTTGTGGATAAACCTACTGGAAATGAGAAAAATAGATCTAGCTTCAAAGGATCCTTGGATGGCTTGAAAGTTCTTGAAGCAGAATCATGACACAAAAACAAGTTCAAGTAAGATTTCCACTCGAAATAAGATTGTTATAGTTATAGAAATTGAATCAAAGTTTGAATATGAGTATTACCTTGTATTAGAAAGATATCTTACTGTAATAAGAAAGATTTCTTGAGGTTGGATGATCACTTTACAAGATTGGAAGTAAGCTAGCAAACTTGGAAGTATTCTTGATTTTATGAAACTAGAACTTATAGAATTTATGAAGAACACTTAGAACTTGAAGATAGAACTTGAGAGAGATCAATTTGATGAAGAAAATTGAAGAATGAAAGTGTTTGTAGGTGTTTTTGGTCGTTGGTATATGGATTAGATATAAAGGATGTGTAATTTTGTTTACATGCAAATAAGTCATGAATGATTACTAATATTTTTGTAATTTTATGAGATATTTCATGCTAGTTGCCAAATGATGGTTCCCACATATGCTAGGTGACTCACATGGGCTGCTAAGAGCTAATCATTGGAGTGTATATACCAATAGTACATACATCTAAAAGCTGTGTATTGTACGAGTACGAATACGGGTGCATACGAGTAGAATTGTTGATGAAACTGAACGAGGATGTAATTGTAAGCATTTTTGTTAAGTAGAAGTATTTTGATAAGTGTCTTGAAGTCTTTCAAAAGTGTATGAATATATGTTAAAACACTACATGTATATACATTTTAACTGAGTTGTTAAATCATCGTTAGTCGTTACATGTAAATGTTGTTTTGTAACCTTTAGGTTAACGATCTTGTTAAATGTTGTTAACCTATTGTTTATTATATCTAAAGAGATGTTAAATTATTACATTATCATGATATTATGATATATAAATATATCTTAGTATGATATATATACAGTTAAATGTTGTTACAACGATAATCGTTACATATATGTCTCGTTTCGAAATCATTAAGTTAGTAGTCTTGTTTTTACATATGTAGTTCATTGTTAATACACTTAATGACATGTTTACTTATCATTTATCATGATTAAACATAGTGTATCAATATCTTAATATGATTCATATATATATAGTAAGACGTTGTTATAACGATAATCGTTATATATATCGTTTCGAGTTTCTTAATTCAATAAACTCAATTTTATGTATATAACTCATTGTTAAAATACCTAATGAGATACTTACTTATCATAATATCATGTTAACTATATATATAATCATATATATGTCATCATATAGTTTTTTACAAGTTTTAACATTCGTGAATCACCGGTCAACTTGGGTGGTCAATTGTCTATATGAAACCTATTTAAATTAATCAAGTCTTAACAAGTTTGATTGCTTAACATGTTGGAAACACTTAATCATGTAAATAATAATTTTATTTAATATATATAAACATGAAAAAGTTCGGGTCACTACAAATATGATACATATGTACTTGGTAAGACGTTGTCATAACGATAATCGTTATATATATCGTTTCAAGTTTCTTAATTCAATAGTCTCATTTTATGTATATAACTCATTGTTAATATATGTAGTGACCCGAACTTTTCCATGTTTATATTTATTAATTGAGATTGATATTTACATGATTAAATGTTTCCAACATGTTAAGCAATCAAACTTGTTAAGACTTGATTAATTGAAATAGGTTTCATATAGACAATTGACTACCCAAGTTGACCGGTGATTCACGAACGTTAAAACTTGTAAAAACTATATGATGACATATATATGGTTATATATATAGTTAAAATGATATTATGATAAGTAAACATATCATTAAGTATATTAACAATGAACTACATATGTAAAAACAAGACTACTAACTTAATGATTTTGAAACGAGACATATATGTAACGATTATCGTTGTAACGACATTTAATGTATATATATCATATTAAGAGATATTCGTACATCATAATATCATGATAATATAATAATTTAAAATCTCTTTTGATATTATAAACATTGGGTTAACAACATTTAACAAGATCGTTAACCTAAAGGTTTCAAAACAACATTTACATGTAACGACTAACGATGACTTAACGACTCAGTTAAAATGTATATACATGTAGTGTTTTAATATGTATTCATACACTTTTGAAAGACTTCAAGACACTTATCAAAATACTTCTACTTAACAAAAATGCTTACAATTACATCCTCGTTCAGTTTCATCAACAATTCTACTCGTATGCACCCGTATTCGTACTCGTACAATACACAGCTTTTAGATGTATGTACTATTGGTATATACACTCCAATGATCAGCTCTTAGCAGCCCATGTGAGTCACCTAACACATGTGGGAACCATCATTTGGCAACTAGCATGAAATATCTCATAAGATTACAAAAATATGAGTAATCATTCATGACTTATTTACATGAAAACAAAATTACATATCCTTTATATCTAATCCATACACCAACGACCAAAAACACCTACAAACACTTTCATTCTTCAATTTTCTTCATCTAATTGATCTCTCTCAAGTTCTATCTTCATGTTCTAAGTGTTCTTCATATATTCTACAAGTTCTAGTTACATAAAATCAAGAATACTTTCAAGTTTGCTAGCTCACTTCCAATCTTGTAAGGTGATCATCCAACCTCAAGAAATCTTTGTTTCTTACAGTAGGTTATCATTCTAATACAAGGTAATAATCATATTCAAACTTTGGTTCAATTTCTATAACTATAACAATCTTATTTCAAGTGATGATCTTACTTGAACTTGTTTTCGTGTCATGATTCTGCTTCAAGAACTTCGAGCCATCCAAGGATCCATTGAAGCTAGATCCATTTTTCTCTTTTCCAGTAGGTTTATCCAAGGAACTTAAGGTAGTAATAATGTTCATAACATCATTCGATTCATACATATAAAGCTATCTTATTCGAAGGTTTAAACTTGTAATCACTAGAACATAGTTTAGTTAATTCTAAACTTGTTCGCAAACAAAAGTTAATCCTTCTAACTTGACTTTTAAAAATCAACTAAAAACATGTTCTATATCTATATGATATGCTAACTTAATGATTTAAAACCTGGAAACACGAAAAACACCGTAAAACCGGATTTACGCCGTCGTAGTAACACCGCGGGCTGTTTTGGGTTAGTTAATTAAAAACTATGATAAACTTTGATTTAAAAGTTATTATTCTGAGAAAATTATTTTTATTATGAACATGAAACTATATCCAAAAATTATGGTTAAACTCAAAGTGGAAGTATGTTTTCTAAAAGGGTCATCTAGACGTCGTTCTTTCGACTGAAATGACTACCTTTACAAAAATGACTTGTAACTTATTTTTCCGACTATAAACCTATACTTTTTCTGTTTAGATTCATAAAATAGAGTTCAATATAAAACCATAGCAATTTGATTCACTCAAAACGGATTTAAAATGAAGAAGTTATGGGTAAAACAAGATTGGATAATTTTTCTCATTTTAGCTACGTGAAAATTGGTAACAAATCTATTCCAACCATAACTTAATCAACTTGTATTGTATATTATGTAATCTTGAGATACCATAGACACGTATACAATGTTTCGACCTATCATGTCGACACATCTATATATATTTCGGAACAACCATAGACACTCTATATGTGAATGTTGGAGTTAGCTATACAGGGTTGAGGTTGATTCCAAAATATATATAGTTTGAGTTGTGATCAATACTGAGATACGTATACACTGGGTCGTGGATTGATTCAAGATAATATTTATCGATTTATTTCTGTACATCTTACTGTGGACAACTAGTTGTAGGTTACTAACGAGGACAGCTGACTTAATAAACTTAAAACATCAAAATATATTAAAAGTGTTGTAAATATATTTTGAACATATTTTGATATATATGTATATATTGTTATAGGTTCGTGAATCAACCAGTGGCCAAGTCTTACTTCCCGACGAAGTAAAAATCTGTGAAAGTGAGTTATAGTCCCACTTTTAAAATCTAATATTTTTGGGATGAGAATACATGCAGGTTTTATAAATGATTTACAAAATAGACACAAGTACGTGAAACTACATTCTATGGTTGAATTATCGAAATCGAATATGCCCCTTTTTATTAAGTCTGGTAATCTAAGAATTAGGGAACAGACACCCTAATTGACGCGAATCCTAAAGATAGATCTATCAGGCCCAACAAGCCCCATCCAAAGTACCGGATGCTTTAGTACTTCGAAATTTATATCATATCCGAAGGGTGTCCCGGAATGATGGGGATATTCTTATATATGCATCTTGTTAATGTCGGTTACCAGGTGTTCACCATATGAATGATTTTTATCTCTATGTATGGGATGTGTATTGAAATATGAAATCTTGTGGTCTATTGTTACGATTTGATATATATAGGTTAAACCTATAACTCACCAACATTTTTGTTGACGTTTAAAGCATGTTTATTCTCAGGTGAATATTAAGAGCTTCCGCTGTTGCATACTAAAATAAGGACAAGATTTGGAGTCCATGTTTGTATGATATTGTGTAAAAACTGCATTCAAGAAACTGATTTCGATGTAACATATTTGTATTGTAAACCATTATGTAATGGTCGTGTGTAAACAGGATATTTTAGATTATCATTATTTGATAATCCACGTAAAGCTTTTTAAACCTTTATTGATGAAATAAAGGTTATGGTTTGTTTTAAAATGAATGCAGTCTTTGAAAAACGTCTCATATAGAGGTCAAAACCTCGCAACGAAATCAATTAATATGGAACGTTTTTAATCAATAAGAACGAGACATTTCAGTTGGTATCCGAGCGTTGGTCTTAGAGAACCAGAATTTGGCATTAGTGTGTCTTATCGAGTTTGTTAGGATGCATTAGTGAGTCTGGACTTCGACCGTGTGTACTTGAAAAATGATTGCTTAACAAATTGTGTTAGAAACTATATATTTTTAACATGTGAATATTATGTGATATATTAATCTCTTAACGAGTTTGATATTATGTGATAGATGTCTACCTCTAGAACAAGTCCCATTGACTCACCTAATAATAATGAAGAGTCAAATGTAAATTGGAATGATTCTTGGACTGATTCACAAGTTCCCGAAGAGAAACCGGAAGAAGAGTCGGAACCAGAAGAAGAATCGAAACCGGAAGAAGAATCGGAACCGGAAGAAGAATCGGAACCGGATGAAGAAATAGAACCGGTGGGGGAAATAATAAAACGGTTAAGTAAAAGAAAATCCTCAACCAACCGACCAAGGTTAATTATGGTCAATGGTGTTTCCGCCAAGGAAGCAAAATATTGGGAGGATTACCAATTCTCCGATGAATCGGATTCCGACGAGAATTCCGATGATGTTATAGAAATTACCCCAACTGAATTTAAAAAGGCAAAAGAAAATAATAAGGGAAAGGGCATAAAAATAGAGAAATCTAATTCCAACCCCGATGAACTTTATATGTATCGTCAACCCCCGAAGTCCTTAAGTTGTAACAATGACCCGGGAACCTCTAAACCACCAGGTTTTTCTAAACCAATGTGGAAAATTACGGCTCGTATTAGGGGAACATCATATATCCCTAGAAACTTGGCAAAACGAACCAAAACCGAAGAAGAAGAAACAAGTTTAAGTGTCATCATCATCATCATTCGTCAGTATGTTAAAGGTTACTAGGTCAGTATGTTATCCTCATAAGTTCTAATAGTGCATAAAATAAGTTTAAGTGTCATCATCATCATCATTCGTCATTGTAAAAGTTAAGTAAGTTTAAGAAGTATAGAGGTCGAAACAATAGGCTGATTGGATCAGATGCTACGGCCTCTAGGTAAATCGAAAAGACTCGTAATCAGTTTCCATGGCTCTGTATGGGAGTCCTCTAGTTTCTGACCAATTTCCAGAACCAAACTCGTCTTCGTTTAACCGTGGTGACGGTTTAAGTGCGAGTAGGTCAGAAACATCAGCACAACGTTAATAGGGTGTAGTGACTTGCGGAAGGCCATAAATCCTAAACCGTAACTCGGATTAAGATGAGGTCTAAATGGAAAATCATCTACTCGAACCGAACTAACTGAAAATCATCTTTCCAGTAGCCCAGGTGGTCTGATCAGATCCCGAAAACAGTAAGCAAGGTGCTCCGGTGGGGTTCTTAGTACTTGATGCTCATCACGGTTCTCATCCTTGATGCTTGTAGCCTCAAGTGTACAACTCGTTGATGGGTTAGCATCACCTTGACTAAGATTCTACCATCAACACACAATATGTTAAGACCAAGTAAGAACACAACTCATTTAAGAGTCTTAGATGGATGATGAACCAATGTTACATCATATTCTTAGTCTTAACACAATTACAAGTTCCATTTACAACTAAAGCTACAAACTTTACTTCAATCAAACATGTATGAACATAATCTAAATCAAATGAAGTGATGGAACCCTAAGCTAGAGAGCTTGGATCCTTTTCACACAAGTTACAAGATTACAAAGCTAGAAAGCTTGAACCTTTGGTGTTCTTGAAGACCTTGAAGCATAAAGCTTAGATCTTTAAGTTATATGAAGACCATAAACACAAGTTTTGATCTTTATAACAAAGAAATGAGATCATAAGTTAGAAAACTTAGATCCAACAAAAATATATGAAGATTCAAGCTAGAAAGCTTGCATCTTGGTTGTTCTTTGAAGATCTTGAAGCATAAAGCTTGGATCTTTAAGTTACATGAACATTATAAACACAAGTTTGAATCTTTATAACAAAATAATAAAATTAAAGTTAAAAGATTTAGATCTATAAAGTAGGTGAAGATTCAAAGCTAGAAAGCTTGAATCTTCCATGTTCTTGAAGGATTCAAATCCAAGTTTTGAATCTACAAGATGTAACAAGATCAAAAGCTAAAGAGCTTGATCCTTTAAATGATGATGATGATTCGTGAATGATGAAGGGAAAAAGAAGAAGAAAATCAAAAACTTACAAGTTTTAGAGTGAGAAATACTAGAGAGGAAATAAGAGAGTAAGTGTGTGTGAAATGCAAATGAGAGCAAGTGTAAAATGGATGGAATAAGGCTTGTATTTATAGGTGAATGGGGTGTGGGGAGGCTCTCAAAACCGTAGCCTATGGGGGGACAAAAGGGGATTGCTTTTTGGTTAATGGTTGTCTAAAGTTGGTGCTTATGTTGGAATCCCATGCAACATTAAGGATAATGCTTGAAAAAAATTCTAGTATGTTCCCTCTAATAAATGGGCATTTGTCTTACATATAAATGGGTCACTAGTTACTTATAATTGGGCTAATTAAATAGTCCACTAACTAGAGTATGGTGGGCTAAGGTCCAACAAGGTAGAAAGTCCAACAAGACTAACTAGTAAGCATAAGTAAATTATTAAGCGCAATTAAGCATCCAAAAACCCAAGTAATTGTTATTATAAAATAACAATCAATATTTCGTAGTCATAATATTCCGATTACGACAAAAGTTAAACGTGTACGCAGTACGCAGTTTGTTCGAAACGTCAAGTGACACTAACGGTCATAAAGACTTCCGGTGATCAAGTTAAGTAACCTACGTACTCAAAGGCACGTTTTAACATATAAACGAAAGTAATCCACGTGTAGTAAGATTCCAGAGTATAAAATAGCACAGTACACACAAATACGCAGTTTCGCAAAAACACAAGGCATAAAAGCAAGTCGAAAAAGTTGGGTCGTTAGATTACCCACCTGTTAATGGAAATTTCGTCCTGAAATTTGAGGAGTGACTAAAAATGGTACCGTATTTAAATAAGAAGTAGCGTATCAAGGTTCCGTGAGACTCGTGGGCTCAGAAGTGAGTTATTTACCTAGAAAGGTACTTGGGCGTATAAAAGTAAGAATAGGTATATGCCATTAATTAAGTCTCTTGTCCTAAGAGATCAACAAGTTTATTTCGTTTCTTGCTAATACGAATATGCCATCCGAATATATACCTACAGAAAGAAAGACGATGTTTTTAGCCCTACAGGCATCTTCAGTAAGCTGGATGCATGGAATACATCATGAAAGTTACCAAACTCATCTATAACATTGAGCGCTTATGTTGTAGTACCAAGCTGACAGATAGAATGGAAAACATGGCGATCACAATATACCGCATGTGAACTTATCATTGGATGGAAAGAAAGCACAGTTCCATAATGTAACTTTATCCATTCAGTTACATGTTGAAGTTATGGTTATCATTAACTAGAACAACATATAGTTGCAACCAACGAAGGAAGGAATGTGTATCTATGTTATAGACGTTTTAAGCAGTCCCTTCCAAGAGGATAACAAGATTCATAGATTCTTAAAGTATTTAATATTACATTTTCCAAAGAAAATCACACGAAAGGTGTGATCCTTGAACCAGAGTGAACTCTTCGAGTGGATTGATCCGAATTTATCCTTATACTTTTGGGGATGCGCGGATGCGAGGATATGCGAACCCTTGGTCATAAAGAACGGTTTACTCTAAGTGAAAAGAATCTCAAAAATGATTCCTTGTACCTCAACCTACTGATTCATAGAGATGATGTTTACGAGGGTGTTGCGATTTAGCCGTGAAACATTGAGAGTAGAAACCCGCCTAGTGCTTTCCCTACGATAGGGTGACCACTGAGTGTTCCCCAGAAAACTGATTTATCGGCCCGCGTTTTTGCCATATCTGACCTTAAAAGGAACATTTTATGAGCGCAAAGACTTCCTAACAAATTTTATAAAACTGCCATCTAAAGTGGCTCAGGAGTTTTTAACAAAGATCTTAATGGTAAGTTTCATCCCTAATGGAGGGCGAGAAGAAGTGTGATCCATACATGGTGTAGTTTAATACGAAAACCTTTAATAAAATCAACCAATGAAGTTTTGAAAAACCTGTAAACGTTTGATGTGACAACATAAATGAAACGAAGTTCCTAGTAAATTTAGAAGTATGTATAACGTGTACCATTTTGCACAAAACTATTTGACTTAAGTTAAATAACTCGATAAAGAAGCGATTTTTAAATAATTTGAAGGTATAACTTAGTATGTACTAACCAAAATAAGTAAAGGTAAATAGATTAACTTAATTACATACGTACATATATGATTTTATAAATCACATCAGCGACAGAAAAATTTTTATTACTTTCATTTGTCCATAAATCTCGTGAGGACCGCACAAATAAATAACGTGCAAAAATCAACGTGTCAAAATTTTGATAAACATAGTTTTTCGCATTTCAGAGGTTACGAGTTGAAAAAGGTCGAGTGAAAAATCTTTGAATCATTGGTTGACACGTTACTAGGTTTATGAAAGCTAATGAATTAAATGTAGTTTTTATGATTATCAGGACTTAAGTCTTTGGCCCAAAAATGTTCACGTGCGAAGCCGTTGCTAAAAAGTGAGGTATGAATGATAGAGCATGAAGATGAGAAGTTAATCGCTTCTTGACTTTGCAAAATGCCAAACAGGTTATGACTAATATTAAAGTCGGAATACTAATGGTGTTAATATCACCAAATGAGAATCCTTAGGAATAAGTCAGGACTTAGAGTTATGTAAGAAAGAGCATCGCTCCGACAGGTGTGACAAATAAGATCCCTGAGGTAACGCGGAAATTTTGAATGGTTTAAGTGTTAGTGGATGCCCGAAGGCTCTACATGACGTGGTAGTAAGTGCCTTCATCACATACACACACACACACACACACAAACATGAAACTCTCAATTTCGACGGTTGTAAAGTCTTCATGATGACTTGGATACGAATAAGCAACGAAGAATTTTGTATAATAAGCAACGAAATTTTTATAGAAATCGTTTAAGGTGACAACGTAAGAAAAGAAACGAAGTTCTTAGTAAACTGAGTTATGTACAACACGTATCATTCAAAGTAAGATATCTTTTGAATAAAAGATTTGATTTGTAAAAGTGAAAGTAAAATTTCATATGTATTTGTCAAAGATAGGAAATCATTTACTTTATTTTATATACGATTTCAAAAATTTGCACGAATGGTAAATAAAATAAATTTACTTTTATAAAACTTTGAGGGGATCGTACCATAAAATAGTGTGAGTAAAATTTTGGCAAACAAAATTTTCATATTTCGGAGGTTATAAGTTGGAAAAAGATTCATGAGTAAAAGATTTTTGAAAATTTTCGGGTGATATTTGAGCAAAAATGCTACGTGGTAATGAAAACTGTTGAGTTTAAATGTGGTTGATGGCTATTATTAGAGCATAAGTCCTTTGACCAAAATTGCTTAAGTGTGAAGTTGTTGCTTATAAGTGAGATACGAAAGGGAGAATATGAGGATGAGAATTAACCACCCATTCATTTTGGAAGATTCCGAACTAGTATGACTAATATCGAAGTAAGAAGGATGATGGTGTGATTATCATCGAATAAGAAATCTCTCGGAATAAGTTAAGATTTAGAGTCGCGTAAAAATAAGTATCAAATAAGATTCTTGGGTAATCCTTAATATTGAATTTGAATCGTTGAAGTGACGGGATACAATTTCCTTTATGTATCATTGTGCAGGTTTATCCATCGTATCGGTTTCTTTCATGGCTAGAAGGTGAGCAGATTTGGTGAGGCAGTCAACGATAACCCAGATAGTGTCATAACTGCCTATTGTTTTTGGTAGCTTCGGGATGAAATCCATTGTCATCCCTTCCCATTTTCATTGTGGGATCTCGGGTTGTTGAAGTAACCCAGATGGCTTTTGGCTCACCATTCTCTCGAGGTATACGAATAATCTTTTCACTAACTTTCACTTTCATCCTTGAAAGCCAGTCCGTTCCAACTATTTCATCAAAGCTTCCTAACTTGATGAGTATTAGAATAATCTTAAGGTTCATTCCTATGATGACCCGAAAATTTCTGAACAAATTTAAACTTTAATCTTTATATGTTTCCGACACGATAAGCAAAGTTCGTTAAGTTAAATCTCAAGAACTTTAAACTGTGTTCATACATTCATTTAACCTCGACTAAATTCCAACGATTCACGAACCATTAAATGAACATATATGATTATATATGTATATGTGTATATATTATAACTTGAAAATGTCAACAAAGTATTTAAACGTATAATGCTTTACGAGAACGCATTTGTTTCAATATGTTTATCAATAAAATTAGAAGATAATATCAAATGATTGATTTATCAGATACATTGTATGATTACGAGTCTCCGTTGAGATGTCCACTTTGATTTAGAAAACCATTCCTTTTTAACGGTATCCGGAATATTTGGTAAATGTGATTTACAAAAGTGTTATTTACGAGAGTTAGTCAAAAGTTAGTAATCATTTCCGTTTTAAATTTCAAAAGTGTACTTTACTTTGATTAAATCGTGTCCCTTGATAAATCAACTATTTAGTTTTCATATTAAAATATTATTTGGTAAAATAACTACTATTATTTAAAACGAGTTAAATTATATAAAACGAACTTTGAAATATAATTGGTTTTGAAAGACTAAATATTATATCATTAGATAAATATTTCAAGCATATATATTATGTACAAATTTACAATTCTAAATAAAAATATATATATATTTTAACTTAGTCATAAAACGTCATGATTTAAAATAATATATTTTTGATAAACAACAAGTCACTGATTTATAGAAGCAAATGACCACAACGCTCAATGTTATAAGTTATATTTTTTATAAGGTAATTTATTAATGAGTAAGTCAAATTATTAATAAGGGTACACGTCGCGTAACGTAAACGGCTAGTTTTCTAAACGTACGAAAGTGCGTTCGAAAAACTGAAGGTGGTACATGAGTCGAGTGACAACGTACGTGTCATTTGAACAAAAATTACATTTTTACTACGCACGTAAATATAATATAATATTTAATTAATTCTAAAGATTAAATATATTATATATTATATAATATATAAATATAGGTATCATATGTAATGAAATGGGTGTCGGCAGAATTAAAATCCAATTACACGTTTAGAATAATTGATTTAATATTATATTAATTAAAATTAGTAATTTGTTTGTTTGGCACATAATATGTGATAGTTATATGTATACTTTCATACATAGCATATGAATTAGATAACCACCTAACCACCACAAGAATCATCACCTTGCTTCTGTTTCTGCCCAACACTAAAAACACCATCGACTACAAATTGTTTTCATTAATGTTCATACTTCTGTTTATCTTATTTTTCTTCCGGTCGACATCCAAACAAATTTTGGAGAACTGCTACTACTCGTTCCTCCTACTACCGTTATAGTTCCGATTTTCTGTCTTTGTTGGAACGGATGACAACCACCATCACGGCTACCATCTTAAACTACCACAATCACCACCAAGAACCACCTTGATCACAAACACCCACTTTTAACAATAACGGTTTAATGTTTCTATTGTCGATTAACAAACACACACCACCACCCTTTCTTATTTTTCCTTCTTGGTGACAACCTCCCATCACCGAGAGCACCTCCCTCACTTCACCACCCAACACCCACCGGTCACCTTATCACCACCCACTTCCATCCGTCACCACTTCACTACCTCCTGACACTTCCACAACCATCATACATCACCCTACATCATCACCACGACTTCAACCACCATCATACTACTCGAAAACCCCTGCTACTGCGTTTATATTATTCTCTTCCTGTTTCAATCATAAACATCGACACCACCATTGTTAATGCTACGCTACTACTTGATGTCGTAGGGGGTGTATACAAAATAGTATTATTTTTAGTGCGAAATACTATTAAATATGCTACAATTTTACACAAGATATTTATTTATTTATAGAATGGATATACTTAAACCTTGCTACAACACTTATAGGCAGTGTACCTAATCGTACAGTAGTGTAATTTTTAGTAAGTCCGGTTCATTCCACAGGGAAAATCTTTAAACAAAGCTTAACGCTATATTAGTTTACTTTTATAAAAATACAAATATATATATATATAAGTAATATTATTATTATAAAGGGGGGTTTTTACCGTTTAATGACCAGTTTGTCGATTTTAAAACTTTAGTCGCAGTTAAAACCAAATATAAAATATTAAAAATAAATACAAGACTTAAATTAAAGCATAAAGTAAATAACGATAATGAAATTGCGAATAATAAAAGTGCGATAAAATAAACTTGCGATAATTAAAAAGTACGATAATTAAAAGTGCAATTAAATATAAAATAAAGGAAATTAAATATGAAATAAAAGAATTATGCTTATTTAAACTTCCGTAATCATGATGTTTGACGTGTTGATTTTAGTTTTATGCCCATGGGTTAATTGTCTTTTGTCCTGGATTATTTAATATGTCCGTCTGGTTTTTGTCCATAACAGTCCATCAGTCATAAATATAAAGTGCGAGTGTCCTCGTCAAATTATCCTTATACCCAAAGTTAAATATTCCAACTAATTGGGGACTTAAACTGTAACAAGATTTTAATACTTTGTTTAATAATTACACCAGGATGTCGACTGAGTGTAACCCAAGGTTTTAATATTTTGTTATCAATTATACCAAGTGTCCCTGTACATAATTTCACCCCTGTTTTAATTATTCTAGTGACTATTAATCCATTCCCGTGTCCGGTTAGATGAACGATTATTCGTACATATAAATACCCCACCCATCGTGTCCGATCGAGTGTATATGGTAATTTATAGGGACGCCCAATTGTAAATCTTTATATTAACATTAACAAACTATCATTTAGTTAAACAAATATAAAGCCCATTAATAGCCCATAGTCTAATTTCCACAAGTGTCGTTCTTTTGTCCAAACTCCAATTATGGTACAAATCCTAATTACCCAATTTTAGTAATTAGCCCAACATCATGATTACTTTTAAATAAGCATAATAATAACTTAGCTACGAGACATTAATGTAAAAAGGTTGAACATAACTTACAATGATTAAAAATAGTGTAGCGTTACACGGACAGAATTTCGACTTACACACTCAAACGATCTCTATCATAAATCTTATTATTATCATAATTTAAAATTAAAATTAAGATTATTGTTATATCTTATTAAGTTAACATTATGATAGAGATATAGAATATAGATATTGATAATTGATATTGATAATAGATAGATGGATCGATATATAGATAGAAAATATGATAGAAAAAGGTTTATTCAATTGATCGTATTACATAGCCTTTTATAGGTGAAATTAGAATTGAAATTTTCATTTACGACCCCTGAACTATGCTCAATTAACAACTTTTTATTATTTAATATTATTCTTATTATGAATTATTTAAATATTATATTTTATTCTTGTGCATAGTTGACTTGTAATTTTTACACCGTTACGTCGAGCGCTGAAAGTTGGTTCATGCCTCGGTTCCGGATTTTCGAACGCCCTTTCGTACAATTTTATATCATGTACTTTGCGTTTTGTAACTTGTACTCTTGTCATTTTTAGACGTTCTTCATCAATAATTTGAACCTTTTTGATTGTATCTTGTACTTTTGAGCTTTTTGGACCTTTGTGTCTTCAATTCGTCATTTTCGCCTTTTGTCTTCGCACTTATTTAATATAAACGAATATTACTTGAAAATGGAACAATTGCAACTAAAATCTTGTATTTCTTGGGGGATAATGTTATGAAATATATGTTCCTTTTTAGCCTTATCAATATTCCCACACTTAAGCGTTGCTTGTCCTCAAGCAATATAGTCTTGAAAAACACTTGAATCACTTCTTTATTCTTCACACTTTGTACATCAGTGATTTCAATACGGCGGTATAAACAATGGTAGTAACGATGTGGTTAAAGGTGGGTGTGTCTTTTATAGTTGCCTCGGGTTTAGGTCAACGACACTGGCAATCAAATAGCCGATTTACTTTCGATTTCCAAAGCAAAGTGCACATTTGAAAGGCGGTTTACAGTCCCACATGACTATAAAAATTTAGATCCTTTAAGGAAATTGGATCTTTATGAAAACATTTGATCTTTTGAAAATTCAAGCTAGATTTTACCCTAGACAAGTTTTCTGATTTGATCCATCATTGGTGTTGCAAAATATATTTGTGGATCATTATTTTGGCTAAAACTTTTAGGCTCGTGTAATCCACTGCTATCCTGGTATCGGAAAGCACACATCCAGTTTACTTGTTCCGTATATTACCTTTCGGTAAACTACCGTCCGGTTGTAAAGGAAAGCGATGAACAAGAAACTGTTAAGGCAATGTCTAATGACATGCATTTGTTCATGGTCTAATTACGTGTCGGATGCTAGTACTATCCTTGGTAGGAGCAATAGTAAAGATCATCCTATGATTTTTCGGTCTGGCACAAGGTCCTGTCTCCGACCATGCTATGCAACCACCGTTCTTACGGTTGACATCCGATTTGGTTCAGGTGACCTAATGAATTCCAGGTGAATTCCTAGGATTTTACGTTCAATGGTAATGAACGCATTGAAAATAGGGTTTTCAGAAAACAAATCGGTTTGTATTTTTGATCAAAATATTTTCTCGTTCAAGCTCGAGTTTAGATATCATTGAATTCCATGAGTTTGAATTCTCAATCTTTAAGGTCAATCTCAAGGATTGAGTAATATCAGTCTTAAAAGCTGATTTTTAATCTTTAAGGAGATTATTCTTTTCTGGGGATCTGATTCATTAGTCTTATCAAGCTAATTTGCACGGTGCCCCTCCATTGTACGAGATAAATCCTTCTCATGGTTAGGATAAATCTGACCACTTGGCGACCCTGTTTGATGCTGAGGTCCGTGGATTTCCTGCTGATTTTAGTGATGACTTTTCTAGATTTTTCGTCAACCTACAGCTGGCCTGGACGACAACTTCATGACCTAAATCAAGAAGCGCGTGTCTTTTTCGGAAGACTTTACTTCCTTTTAATGATGGAATTGATTCATCGTGTAGATCTATCTCTTCTTTTCTTTCATCGGATAAAACAGTTGATTATCGTTCCAAAACAAAAGTATTTTCAAAAATTTGTACAAAAATATGTGATATATGTTTTGAATAGTTTGGTAAAGTTTTCCCACACTTGGCTTTTATTTATGTTTTTCTTTGCCTTTTTCTCCTCTATTCCATTCTTAAATGAATTCTAACATTTTGGTTGTTTCTCAATTTATGTCGTTTCCGAGGTAACGATAATTTCGGCTCAATGACCTAGTTTTCATCGTTCATAAATATGTATAAACATGATTTTGAATCCATTTTGTTGAAAATTTTGAAAAATTTACTAGAAGTGGGTAGTCAGTATATAAGACTAGGGCTGTTCCTTGTTATCGGAGAGCACTAGATTCTAATACAACTACTGCGTTACTAGTATTTTTATTGGTAACCAAGTGTTTAAATCAAAAATTTTTTAAAATCCGAAAGAATTTAACCCCTTCCCACACTTAAGATCTTGCAATGCCCTCATTTGCAAGAAATCAGTAACAATTTAAATTATTGAGGGTGATTTGCGTAGAAAAATGATTAAATTTTACCAAAGTTTCCAAACATATTGGATTTTTTTTTTTTTAGAAATCTTTAACTTATAAAAAAAAAATATTAATTAATTTTAAAAATTTGTTTCTCTTGTTATTTAGGACGAGGTCGTTTCGGATCGATGTCCTAGTCCGTCCTTCGACAAAATTTTAAAATTTGTCTCTTTGTAGCGATTGTTTTAAAAGCTAAGATTTTTAGAGTTTTTTTTTTTTTTTTTTGTTTTTTTTTTGTTTTGTTTTTGGCATACTTTAATTCAATAAGATTAAAAATAATGATAATAAAAGTTCTCGTCCCTCCCTCGGGTAAAGCAATTTCGGTTCAATGACCTAGTCTTCATCTTACGACGAATTTTAAAAATCATATTTTTAACTTAATGAGATAAAGTAAATTTTTGTTTTTAAATTCACACAATTTAAATATAAAATTCAAAATTAATATTAAAAATTCACACCAAACTTAAAATTTGAAATGCATAAAATTAAAAAATTCATATTTTAAAAATTAAAAATTCACACCAAACTTAATTTAAAAATTCATATTATAAATTCACACCAAACTTATATTAATTTTTCAAATATTTACAATTTTAAATATATTGTTTTTACAAAGTTTACAATATTAATTTAAGATTTATATATTAATTTTAAAAATATGGTAAAAATAAAATTAAAAATCTTTTTGGCTTTTTATCCCACTTTAATCAATCAAATATTATCAAAAATATGCGCCCCTCTTTTCGGTAAAGTAATTTCGGTTCCAAGACCTAATTTAACTCATGACGAATTTTTGAAATATTTTGGGTTGATTGATTAAAGATATTTATACCTTAAGAATAAACGTTAAATTTCGCAGTGATGTAATAAATTTTTGAATGATATCAATAATTTCGGTCGCCAAACCTAATTTTATTCAATACCAATTTAATACTTTATAGCGAACAAATTAGCGTTTATTATCAAAAGGTTAAAAATAAAAAAAATAAAAATAAAAACTGTACAGACATACCTGTGAAATAGATTTCTTAGTTATATGATCTATCCCATTCATAAGATAGTCGGTTTAATTGGTTTTCCATGGCTACATAGGCGTAACCTCGAGCATTCAGTGTCTCTTCTTCTAAACATATGAACGGTCCGTCTCTGCATAAAGTAACAAATTCGGTATTTGAATAGGTTTGATTATTTGAACATTTACCTCCATGTGACCATTTTCCGCATTTGTGACATCTTTCTAGGTGTCGTGCTCTTCTTTTCGCTGCGGATTTTGATTTTCCTTTACCAAATTGTAACTTATTATCTTCGCATCTGGATTCTTTTCTAACTTCGTCCATTCTTTCTCTGATTACTGATACTAGTTCACTTGGTAGTATGTCATTATTTCTTTTAGTGATCAAAGCGTGTAGCATTAGACCATGGTTTAGTTCACAGGCAGTCTTCATTTTGTAAAAACCTAAAAAAAATAAAAATTCAGAATGGGGGGAGAAGACTAGTTCTTTAGGGTCTGCTAGGGAAAGACCATTCGAGTTCCATTTTCGAGAACTACACGAAAACAGACAATCTAACTCTAACAGAAATACATATTATCCTTTAAAGACTTGATTCTCCCCACACTTAGTTAGCTGTGGTGTCGAAATTGTGATTAACTTCGTTGTCGACTTCCATCGGACCATGTATGTAATGTTTAATTCTGTGACCATTAACTTTAAATTCAATCCCATTTGAATTTATCAATTCTATCGTTCCGTATGGGAAAACTCTTTTGATTATGAATGGTCCAGACCATCTTGATTTCAATTTTCCAGGAAATAGCTTGAATCTTGAATTGAAAAGAAGAACTCTGTCTCCTTCTTTAAATTCTTTTGAACTTCTGATTCTTTTATCATGCCATTTCTTCGTTCTTTCCTTATAGATTAACGAATTTTCATATGCTTCATGTCTTAATTCTTCTAATTCGTTTAGTTGACTTAATCGTAGACGTCCAGCTTCATGTAAATCAAGATTACATGTTTTCAAAGCCCAAAATGCTTTGTGTTCAAAATCTATTGGAAGATGACATGCTTTTCCATAAACAAGTCTAAAAGGTGTGGTTCCAATTGGAGTTTTGTAGGCTGTTCTAAAAGCCCAGAGTGCATCCTCCAATTTAATGGACCATTCCTTCGGATTTGATCCTACGGTTTTCTCTAGAATACGTTTTAAAGCTCGGTTGGTATTTTCAACTTGTCCACTTGTTTGTGGATGATATGCGGTGGAGATTTTATGAGTTACTCCATATCTTTTAAGAACCTTCTCAAGTTGATTATTACAGAAATGAGTACCCCGATCACTTATTAAAGCTTTCGGTGTTCCAAACCTTGCAAAAAGACATTTTAAAAAGTTGACTACAACTCGTGCATCGTTAGTTGGGAGAGCTTGTGCTTCCGCCCATTTAGATACATAATCAATGGCTACGAGTATATATAGATTATTATGAGATTTTGGAAATGGACCCATAAAGTCAATACCCCAAATGTCAAATACTTCACATACTTGGATGACATTTTGTGGCATTTCATCACGTTGACTTATTTTTCCGGCCCTTTGACATGCATCACAGGATTTGCAAAGAAGGTGTGCGTCTTTATAAATTGTAGGCCAATAGAATCCAGCATCATAAACTTTTCTTGCTGTTAGTTGAGACCCATAATGCCCTCCTGTTGGTCCTGTGTGACAATGGTTTAATATTTTACTGGCTTCATCTCCGAATACACATCGGCGTATTATTCCATCTGGACAACTTTTAAACAAATGTGGATCTTCCCAGAAATAGTGTTTTATATCACTGAAGAATTTCTTTCGTTTTTGGTACGATAATCCCTTTTCAAGGAATCCACATACTAAATAATTTGCATAGTCTGCAAACCATGGAATTTCTTTACAATCTATCTTCAATAGATATTCATCAGGAAAGTTGTCTTGTATGGCTGATTCATTTAGAACTTCTAATTTGGGATTTTCAAGACGAGAAAGATGATCAGCGGCGAGATTTTCTGCTCCTCTTTTATCTCGGATTTCAATATCAAACTCTTGTAAGAGTAAGATCCAACGGATTAATCTTGGTTTAGCATCTTGTTTTGAAAATAGGTATCTAAGAGCAGAATGGTCGGTATAGACCACCGTTTTTGCTAGAACGAGATATGATCGAAATTTGTCAAAAGCAAAGACAATAGCAAGGAGTTCTTTTTCAGTAGTTGTATAGTTTGTTTGTGCTCCTTGTAACGTCTTACTAGCATAATATATAGGTTGAAATCGTTTTTCAATCCTTTGTCCTAAAACGGCTCCCATTGCAAAATCACTTGCATCGCACATTAGTTCAAATGGTAGATTCCAATTTGGTGTTATCATGATCGGTGCATTAGTGAGTTTCTCTTTAAGAATATTAAAAGATTTGATACACTCATCTGAAAAGATGAATGGAGCATCCTTTTCTAGGAGTTTATTCATAGGAGTGGCAATTTTAGAAAATCTTTTATGAAACGTCGGTAAAAACCGGCATGCCCTAGAAAACTCCTAACTCCTCTAACATTGGTGGGATGTGGAAGTTTAGCAATTACATCTACTTTAGCTCTATCCACTTCAATTCCTTCTTTTGAAATTTTATGTCCAAGAACGATGCCTTCTTTAACCATGAAATGGCATTTCTCCCAATTAAGAACTTGATTTGATTGTTCGCATCTAATTAGCATTCGTTCCAGATTAACTAGACATGATTTAAATGTATCACCGAAGACTGAAAAGTC
This sequence comes from Rutidosis leptorrhynchoides, assembly GCF_046630445.1. Lineage (NCBI taxonomy): Eukaryota > Viridiplantae > Streptophyta > Magnoliopsida > Asterales > Asteraceae > Rutidosis > Rutidosis leptorrhynchoides. The sequence goes on along the minus strand of NC_092339.1, from coordinate 336,402,431 downwards.
ATCCATGAATACTTCCATGCATTCTTCTATCATGTCGTGAAAAATCGCCATCATACACCTTTGAAAGGTTGCAGGGGCGTTGCAAAGTCCAAATGGCATGCGTTTGTAAGCAAAAGTACCATAAGGGCACGTGAATGTGGTTTTCTCTTGGTCCTCGGGTGCTATTGGCATTTGAAAATATCCAGAAAATCCATCTAGAAAACAATAGTAACTATTTCCGGCTAATCTTTCCAACATTTGGTCAATGAAAGGTAAGGGAAAGTGATCTTTTCTGGTGGCGTCATTTAATTTTCTATAATCAATACACACACGCCATCCTGTTACAGTCCTAGTAGGAATAAGCTCATTTTTCTCATTTGTAATGACAGTCATGCCACCCTTCTTAGGCACGCATTGAACTGGGCTTACCCATGGACTATCAGAAATTGGATATATCAAACCTGCATCTAGCAGTTTAATAATCTCTTTCTTAACTACATCTTGCATATTAGGATTTAGTCTTCGTTGGCGTTGCACATACGTTTTATGACCTTCTTCCATAAAGATTTTATGTGTGCAATACGAAGGACTTATTCCTTTAATATCATGAATCTTCCATGGAATGGCTGGTTTATGAGCTTTCAACACAGAAATGAGTTGTGATTTCTCATTTTCAGTAAGAGAAGACGATATTATTACAGGTAATTCAGATTCACCATGTAAATAAGCGTATTCCAAATGGTTTGGAAGTGGCTTTAACTCTAATTTCGGAGGTTCTTCTATCGATGATTTGTATCGATATCTGTCTTCTTCTTTTAGCATTTGGATTTCTTCTGTTGTTGGTTCATATCCATTAGCTATTAGTGTATCTAACATTTCAGCTTCATCAATTTGTTCTGTTCCTTCTCCTAAAGAACATTCTCCTGTTCCTTGTAATTCTGGAAATTCTTCTAATAATTCTGCATGTGCATCTATAGTTTGAATATAATAACATGTATCATCTGCAGATTGCGGTTGTTGCATTGCTCTATCAACTGAAAAGGTAACACTCTCATCCTCTATACTTAGGGTCAATTTCTTACCGAACACGTCTATCATTGCTTTAGCTGTGTTTAAGAATGGTCTTCCTAATATGAGAGGAACTTGAGAATCTTCTTCCATGTCCAAAACAACAAAATCTACTGGAAATACTAAAGTACCAACTTTAACTAGCATGTTCTCCATTATCCCTCTAGGATATTTTATTGATCTATCGGCTAGTTGTATGCTTATTCTTGTTGGTTTCAATTCTCCAAGGTCTAGTTTAGTGTATAGTGAATACGGCATTAGATTTATACTAGCACCTAAGTCTGCCAATGCTTCTATTGAACTAAGACTACCCAGAAAACATGGAATTGTGAAACTTCCTGGATCAGATAGTTTTTCTGGTATCTTATTCAACAGTACTGCTGAACAATTAGCATTCATAGTAACAGCCGAGAGTTCTTCCATTTTCTTTCTATTTGAGATTAGATCTTTCAAGAATTTAGCATATCTAGGCATTCCTGAAATCACATCAATGAAAGGAAGATTTACATTTATCTGTTTAAACATATCCAAGAATTTGGAGTGCTCGGCTTCAAGTTTTTCTTTCTTCATTTTACTCGGGTAAGGAAGTGGTGGTTGGTATGGTTTAATATAAGGTTTATCCTTAACTTTGTTTTCTTCATTAACCTTCTCAACTACCGGTTCTTTTTCCTTATCTTGTTCAGATTGTGGTTCTTGTGGAGTAGGAATAGAATCATCTGAAATTACAGGTATTTCAGGTGGTTTAAGTGTAATACCACTTCTTGTGGTAATGGCTTTAGCTGTTTCATTCCGGGGGTTAGCATTTGTATCACTAGGTAGACTTCCCGGTTTTCTTTCACCTATTAACCTTGCTAGGTTACTTACTTCTTGTTCCAAATTTTGAATCGAAGCTTGTTGATTTCTAAATGCTTGAGCATTTTGTTCATTGGTTTGTTTCTGAGATGTGAAAAACTGCGTTTGAGTTTCAACTAGCTTCGTCATCATATCTTCTAAATTCGGCTTTTTATCATCGGTTTGTTGTGGTAGTGTGTTTTGAAAATTAGGTCTTTGCTGATTGTAATTGTTATTAGATACTTGTTGATTGGTAGGACCTTGTTGGTTGTTGTATGGAATATTTCGGTTATAATTCTGGTTTTGATTGTAAATAGGTCTTGGCGGTTGATAATTATTCTGATAATTATTTCCAGGCCTTTGGTTTATGTATGAAATATTCTCTCTTTGTTCCATTGTTAATTCAATACTGAGACAATCTTTTGTCAAATGTGGTCCTCCACACTGCTCACAACTAATTCGTATTGAGTGAATATCTTTAGTCATCTTTTCCATTCGTCTCTCCACAGCATCTATCTTTGCGGAAATGGAATCTAAGTCATGGCTAGAATCGGCTCTAGCTGCTTTAGATGATCTAACGATATCTTTTTCTTGGTGCCACTCATGTGAGTGGGAAGCAGTGTTATCAATAATTTTGTAAGCATCAGTTTCGGTTTTCTTCATAATAGAACCACCAGCTGCTATATCTATGTCTTTCCTTGTAGTGATGTCGCATCCTTGGTAGAATATTTGTACTATTTGACAGGTGTCTAAACCCTGTTGCGGACATCCTCTTAATAACTTTCCATATCTTGTCCACGCCTCATATAGAGTTTCATTTGGTTTCTGTGTGAACGTAACAATTTCTGCTTGAAGTCTTACGGCTTTAGATGCAGGAAAGAATTGTTTAAGAAATTTGTCAACTAAAACATCCCATGTATCGATCGCCCCTTCAGGTAACGATTCCAACCAATCTTTGGCTTCTCCCTTTAAAGTCCAGGGAAATAACATGAGATATATCTGTTCATCCTCAACTTCTCGGATTTTAAATAGTGTGCAGATCCTATTAAAGGTACGTAGATGTTCATTTGGATCTTCCTTCGGCGCACCACTAAATTGGCATTGATTAGTCACCATGTGTAGAATTTGTCCTTTGATTTCATAATCTGGCGCATTAATGTCTGGATGAGTAATTGCGTGTCCTTGCCCAGTGCGTTTAGCTCTCATTCGGTCTTCCATACTTAGAGGTTCTAGATTCTCCATAATTGAATTTGTTGAATCGGTATCACTAGATGATTCTGATTTAATGGTTCGTTCCTCAACAATCTCTGTTTGAATGATTGGTGGTTCCGGAGGAAAGTTTAATGGTTCAGGATCTACGAACCGTTCCTGAATATTCTCTGGATTCTCAATTGTGAGGTTGGGTTCAAAAAATTGATTATCGGAAATTTGAATTGGAGTACTTGGTCGACTGGATGACGATTCTAAAGAAAAATCAACGGCGACAATATTTGCTAAATGTCTCGATCTAGTTACAGGTGGTGAACGTACAAAAGGTGGTGAACGTCTTGCTCGGTGCATTCACTGAATATCCTATTAGTTTTTAAAAAGGAAAGAAAAATTATATAAGTTATCCAATCAATAGACTTTTCTGATTTTGCCCACGTTTCGAATAGCCAAAAGATGCAGTAGAGGGGCAGGATTCGTTTGGTCTCAATATAATTGAGGACTGTTTGGCTCCAATAACCCGGTCCACGTACAAATCCAACTATTACTACGAACCAGAAAATTTTGATGTCTATCAATTTAACCACTTAAAATAAATTTTCGTAATTTTAAGAAATTTAGAGAAGAAGTAGAAAAAATTCTAAGTCCTAAAAACTAGAATGGCGAGAAATAAGAGAGAAAAAGAGTGCACGTCGAAAAGTGTCGAAAAATGAAAAAGACGAAGAGTGGTTTGTAAACACGCGGTTAATCCAACCTTATAACTATCACTATCTTAAAATTAAAACTACAAATAGAGATCACTAATTGGAATTGTAATTGATACACAGGTAAACGGCGTCGAAAGATAAATAAAAATAAGAAAGTAGCACGACAAATGGCGTCGCAAAATTCTAAAGCGCCTAAAACTTAGTTTAAGGAATAAGCACTTAAGGGATTTTACGGCAAAGCCTAAAAATTCTAGAAGTAAAAAAAAATACTACGGCAAAAAAAACTAGACTTAAAACTAAAAGTTGTGACTAGATTCGAAAAATCTAAAGGTAAGAAGACTTAAAAAAATTTTTAACTTCTTTTTTTAAAAAAAAATAATAATTAAAATTAAAAAAAATTATAATAATAAAAAAAAATCTCGTTTTTTTGTAAATAAGTTTGATTGCTTGGTGTAGGCCATAGAGTCTAAACCACCACATGTAATATAATACTTTTAAACTAGGTGAGTCATATTCAAATTGAAGAAGGGACATATACAGCTCACGAGAAAGATACTATAGCAGTTTTTTTTTTTTTTTTTTTTTTTTTTTTCGAATATATCTTAAAATCTCTTTTTTTTTTGTATTTGACAAAGCTAGGTGTAAACAAATAAAGACGATGGGGTGTCAGACATAATATCTTTTGGAATCTCTTTTTTGTATTTGACAAAGCTAGGTGGTGAGTTGTGAGCCATAATATTTTTTTTCAAGATATATGTTCAATTAAAGTTTGTATTGTATATTTTAAGAAGTTGATTTTAATTAAAAATGGCTGGATCCACTCAAAAAAAAATATGTAATGGTTGGTAGCATCTAGTTTTTTTTTAGGTTTTTTAAAGAAGTGTTGAAGGGACGCTGAGGTGGTAGTCCGTTTTTTTAAAGAAGCATGTCATGGTTGGGAGTGGTCTTAAATGATGTGTAATGACTATGTCAAGTCTTCATGTGGTTGACCAAGACTCACTATGTAAATTATTAGTGTTTAGTTGATGCGTGCTTTTTTAAATTATTAATTTTTTTTTTACGTACCAAATTTCAATAATTGAACTTAAAATGTTTCACCCAACTTAAACTATTTATTTTGTAATTTTTACTTTTCTCGTAGTGGCGTTTCGCTTCGGCGTTCCCCGGCAGCGGCGCCAAAAATACTTGATGTCGTAGGGGGTGTATACAAAATAGTATTATTTTTAGTGCGAAATACTATTAAATATGCTACAATTTTACACAAGATATTTATTTATTTATAGAATGGATATACTTAAACCTTGCTACAACACTTATAGGCAGTGTACCTAATCGTACAGTAGTGTAGTTTTTAGTAAGTCCGGTTCGTTCCACAGGGAAAATCTTTAAACAAAGCTTAACGCTATATTAGTTTACTTTTATAAAAATACAAATATATATATATATATAAGTAATATTATTATTATAAAGGGGGGTTTTTACCGTTTAATGACCGGTTTGTCGATTTTAAAACTTTAGTCGCAGTTAAAACCAAATGTAAAATATTAAAAATAAATACAAGACATAAATTAAAGCATAAAGTAAATAACGATAATGAAATTGCGAATAATAAAAGTGCGATAAAATAAACTTGCGATAATTAAAAAGTACGATAATTAAAAGTGCAATTAAATATAAAATAAAGGAAATTAAATATGAAATAAAAGAATTATGCTTATTTAAACTTCCGTAATCATGATGTTTGACGTGTTGATTTTAGTTTTATGCCCATAGGTTAATTGTCTTTTGTCCTGGATTATTTAATATGTCCGTCTGATTTTTGTCCATAACAGTCCATCAGTCATAAATATAAAGTGCGAGTGTCCTCGTCAAATTATCCTTATACCCGAAGTTAAATATTCCAACTAATTGGGGACTTAAACTGTAACAAGATTTTAATACTTTGTTTAATAATTGCACCAGGATGTCGACTGAGTGTAACCCAAGGTTTTAATATTTTGTTATCAATTATACCAAGTGTCCCTGTACATAATTTCACCCCTGTTTTAATTATTCTAGTGACTATTAATCCATTCCCGTGTCCGGTTAGATGAACGATTATTCGTACATATAAATACCCCACCCATCGTGTCCGATCGAGTGTATATGGTAATTTATAGGGACGCCCAATTGTAAATCTTTATATTAACATTAACAAACTATCATTTAGTTAAACAAATATAAAGCCCATTAATAGCCCATAGTCTAATTTTCACAAGTGTCGTTCTTTTGTCCAAACCCCAATTATGGTACAAAGCCTAATTACCCAATTTTAGTAATTAGCCCAACATCATGATTACTTCGTTTTAAATAAGCATAATAATAACTTAGCTACGAGACATTAATGTAAAAAGGTTGAACATAACTTACAATGATTAAAAATAGCGTAGCGTTACACGGACAGAATTTTGACTTACACACTCAAACGATCTCTATCATAAATCTTATTATTATCATAATTTAAAATTAAAATTAAGATTATTGTTATATCTTATTTAGTTAACATTATGATAGAGATATAGAATATAGATATTGATAATTGATATTGATAATAGATAGATGGATCGATATATAGATAGAAAATATGATAGAAAAAGGTTTATTCAATTGATCGTATTACATAGCCTTTTATAGGCGAAATTAGAATTGAAATTTTCATTTACGACCCCTGAACTATGCTCAATTAACAACTTTTTATTATTTAATATTATTCTTATTATGAATTATTTAAATATTATATTTTATTCTTGTGCATAGTTGACTCGTAATTTTTACACCGTTGCGTCGAGCGCTAAAAGTTGGTTCATGCCTCGGTTCCGGATTTTCGAACGCCCTTTCGTACAATTTTATATCGTGTACTTTGCGTTTTGTAACTTGTACTCTTGTCATTTTTAGACGTTCTTCATCAATAATTTGAACCTTTTTGATTGTATCTTGTACTTTTGAGCTTTTTGGACCTTTGTGTCTTCAGTTCGTCGTTTTCGCCTTTTGTCTTCGCACTTATTTAATATAAACGAATATTACTTGAAAATGGAACAATTGCAACTAAAATCTTGTATTTCTTGGGGGATAATGCTATGAAATATATGTTCCTTTTTAGCCTTATCACTACTGCACTTTGGTTCTATTTTAATTCTCGAACCAGGCTGCTACGTTTGCCGTTTCTTTTTCTACTATTGCTATTCAATGATCGAAGAACACCCACGAAGATTGTTGCTGCAACAATGAACTACCATCGAACCACCACCAAAACCTTGCTACTTTTCCTTCGTTACATCTGTTGCTCGTATGCTTACTGTTCCGGTAACTTCACCTTTGATGAAGACCACCCTACAAATCATCTATCTGTTATGATACCAAATTGTTACAGCTGTTTTTTTTAATGTTTATGTTACTCTTTTAACGAAGGTAGTGATGATAGTAAGGAATGATGATAATAATGATGATAAAGAGGATGATGGTAAGCGATTAAGATGATTCGGTGTTGATGAGATAACGATTGTAGGATGATGACAATGATCGATGCTTTTGATGTAGTGACCCGAACTTTTCCATGTTTATATATATTAATTGAGATTGATATTTACATGATTAAATGTTTCCAACATGTTAAGCAATCAAACTTGTTAAGACTTGATTAATTGAAATATGTTTCATATAGACAATTGACCACCCAAGTTGACCGGTGATTCACGAACGTTAAAACTTGTAAAAACTATATGATGACATATATATGGATATATATATATAGTTAACATGATACTATGATAAGTAAACATATCATTAAGTATATTAACAATGAACTACATATGTAAAAACAAGACTACTAACTTAATGATTTTTAAACGAGACATATATGTAACGATTATCGTTGTAAAGACATTTAATGTATATATATATATATATCATATTAAGAGATATTCATACATGATAATATCATGATAATATAATAATTTAAAATCTCATTTGATATTATAAACATTGGGTTAACAACATTTAACAAGATCGTTAACCTAAAGGTTTCAAAACAACACTTACATGTAACGACTAACGATGACTTAACGACTCAGTTAAAATGTATATACATGTAGTGTTTTAATATGTATTTATACACTTTTTAAAGACTTCAATACACTTATCAAAATAATTCTACTTAACAAAAATGCTTACAATTACATCCTCGTTCAGTTTCATCAACAATTCTACTCGTATGCACCCGTATTCGTACTCGTACAATACACAGCTTTTAGATGTATGTACTATTGGTATATACACTCCAATGATCAGCTCTTAGCAGCCCATGTGAGTCACCTAACACATGTGGGAACCATCATTTGGCAACTAGCATGAAATATCTCATAAAATTACAAAAATATGAGTAATCATTCATGACTTATTTACATGAAAACAAAATTACATATCCTTTATATCTAATCCATACACCAACGACCAAAAACACCTAAAAACACTTTCATTCTTCAATTTTCTTCATCTAATTGATCTCTCTCAAGTTCTATCTTCATGTTCTAAGTGTTCTTCATATATTCTACAAGTTCTAGTTACATAAAATCAAGAATACTTTCAAGTTTGCTAGCTCACTTCCAATCTTGTAAGGTGATCATCCAACCTCAAGAAATCTTTGTTTCTTACAGTAGGTTATCATTCTAATACAAGGTAATAATCCTATTCAAACTTTGGTTCAATTTCTATAACTATAACAATCTTATTTCAAGTGATGATCTTACTTGAACTTGTTTTCGTGTCATGATTCTGCTTCAAGAACTTTGAGCCATCCAAGGATCCATTGAAGCTAGATCCATTTTTCTCTTTTCCAGTAGGTTTATCCAAGGAACTTAAGGTAGTAATGATGTTCATAACATCATTCGATTCATATATATAAAGCTATCTTATTCGAAGGTTTAAACTTGTAATCACTAGAACATAGTTTAGTTAATTCTAAACTTGTTCGCAAACAAAAGTTAATCCTTCTAACTTGAATTTTAAAATCAACTAAACACATGTTCTATATCTATATGATATGCTAACTTAATGATTTAAAACCGGGAAACACGAAAAACACCGTAAAACCGGATTTACGCCGTCGTAGTAACACCGCGGGCTGTTTTGGGTTAGTTAATTAAAAACTATGATAAACTTTGATTTAAAAGTTGTTATTCTGAGAAAATGATTTTTATTATGAACATGAAACTATATCCAAAACTTATGGTTAAACTCAAAGTGAAAGTATGTTTTCTAAAATGGTCATCTAGACGTCGTTCTTTCGACTGAAATGACTACCTTTACAAAAACGACTTGTAACTTATTTTTCCGACTATAAACCTGTACTTTTTCTATTTAGATTCATAAAATAGAGTTCAATATGAAACCATAGCAATTTGATTCACTCAAAACGGATTTAAAATGAAGAAGTTATGGGTAAAACAAGATTGGATAATTTTTCTCATTTTAGCTACGTGAAAATTGGTAACAAATCTATTCCAACCATAACTTAATCAACTTGTATTGTATATTATGTAATCTTGAGATACCATAGACACGTATACAATGTTTCGACCTATCATGTCGACACATCTATATATATTTCAGAACAACCATAGACACTCTATATGTGAATGTTGGAGTTAGCTATACAGGGTTGAGGTTGATTCCAAAAAATATATAGTTTGAGTTGTGATCAATACTGAGATACGTATACACTGGGTCGTGGATTGATTCAAGATAATATTTATCGATTTATTTCTGTACATCTAACTGTGGACAACTAGTTGTAGGTTACTAACGAGGACAGCTGACTTAATAAACTTAAAACATCAAAATATATTAAAAGTGTTGTAAATATATTTTGAACATACTTTGATATATATGTATATATTGTTATAGGTTCGTGAATCAACCAGTGGCCAAGTCTTACTTCCCGACGAAGTAAAAATCTGTGAAAGTGAGTTATAGTCCCACTTTTAAAATCTAATATTTTTGGGATGAGAATACATGCAGGTTTTATAAATGATTTACAAAATAGACACAAGTACGTGAAACTACATTCTATGGTTGAATTATCGAAATCGAATATGCCCCTTTTTATTAAGTCTGGTAATCTAAGAATTAGGGAACAGACACCCTAATTGACGCGAATCCTAAAGATAGATCTATTGGGCCTAACAAACCCCATCCAAAGTACCGGATGCTTTAGTACTTCGAAATTTATATCATATCTGAAGGGTGTCCCGGAATGATGGGGATATTCTTATATATATGCATCTTGTTAATGTCGGTTACCAGGTGTTCACCATATGAATGATTTTTATCTCTATGTATGGGATGTGTATTGAAATATGAAATCTTGTGGTCTATTGTTACGATTTGATATATATAGGTTAAACCTATAACTCACCAACATTTTTGTTGACGTTTAAAGCATGTTTATTCTCAGGTGAATACTAAGAGCTTCCGCTGTTGCATACTAAAATAAGGACAAGATTTGGAGTCCATGTTTGTATGATATTGTGTAAAAACTGCATTCCAGAAACTGATTTCGATGTAACATATTTGTATTGTAAACCATTATGTAATGGTCGTGTGTAAACAGGATATTTTAGATTATCATTATTTGATAATCTACGTAAAGCTTTTTAAACCTTTATTTATGAAATAAAGGTTATGGTTTGTTTTAAAAATGAATGCAGTCTTTGAAAAACGTCTCATATAGAGGTCAAAACCTCGCAACGAAATCAATTAATATGGAACGTTTTTAATCAATAAGAACGGGACATTTCATTTGATGGTATGATAATTTTTTTTTTAAGAATAAAATAATAAAAGTGTATGATGGTGATGATGTTGACAGTAAGAAACCGGGACTTTTGTTGATACTAATTTAGTCTTGGACTAACCTATTAATTGGATTGAAATCTTGGGCCATTGAATCGATGAAAGGACTCCATCTATATTGGGCCTGATTAGTTGTACTTGGGTTTCTTTTATTTAGTAATAGGACTAAACATAAGTGGGCTGAGATGTTGGGCCGAAATCTATTTTTCTGTTGGGCCGAAGTAAATGGGTCATATAGATTAGGCTGTGATTTAAAACAGAAAAGTGCCAACAGAGCATTGGTTAGAGTGTGGGTGTTTAAGCGAGAGGTCGTGGGTTCAAATTCGGACTTTGGCATTTTTTTTGGCTACTCCTTTGAGGTAGTCATTACTATTACTCTTATTATTATTATTTTATTATTATTATTATTATTATTATTATTATTATTATTATTATTATTATTATTATTATTATTATTATTATTATTATTATTAACATTATTATTATTATTATGATTACAAATATAAAGATTATAGATACAAATATTAATATAGAAATGATTAAAATTTGAATTAAGTTACAATTTAATGAATTATTAATATTATTATTATCATTACTATAATACAATTATTTTTATTTTTTTTTATCAAATAAATAATAGTTATATAAAAAAATATAATTTATACATAAAACAAAGCTATATTAATATTATTATGATGAGTATTAAGTATTTATTTAAATATAAAAATAAATATAGCCTAACTAAGTAATGGAACATTTAATTTATTAATATAAAAAGTATACCACTAATAATATACGAATTTGTTCGATTACCATTATATGTGTTAATATATATATATATATAAATGATAAAGGTTCGTGAATCCGAGGCCAACCTTGCGTTGTTCAATATAGTCATATGTATTTTTACTACAAAATACATTAGGTGAGTTTCATTAATCCCTTTTTAAATACTCTTGCAATATATATTTTTGGGACTGAGAATACATGCGCTGCTTTTATAAATGATTTACAAAATAGGCACAAGTATGTGAAACTACATTCTATGGTTGAATTATCGAAATCGAATATGCCCCTTTTTATTAAGTCTGGTAATCTAAGAATTAGGGAACAGACACCCTAATTGACGCGAATCCTAAGGATAGATCTATCGGGCCTAACAAACCCCATCCAAAGTACCGGATGCTTTAGTACTTCGAAATTTATATCATATCCGAAGGGTGTCCCGGAATGATGGGGATATTCTTATATGCATATTGTTAATGTCGGTTACCAGGTGTTCAATCCATATGAATGATATTTTTGTCTCTATGCATGGGACGTATGTTTATGAGAAATGGAAATATGAAATCTTGTGGTCTATTAAAATTATGAAATGATTTTTATGTTAAACTAATGAACTCACCAACCTTTTGGTTGACACTTGAAAGCATGTTTATTCTCAGGTACGAAAGAAATCTTCCGATGTGCATTTGATCATTTTAAAGATATCACTTGGAGTCATTCAAGACATATTTCAAAAGACGTTGCATTCGAGTCGTTGAGTTTATCAAGATCATTATTAAGTCAATTATAGTTGGATATATATGAAATGATATGCATGTCTGTCAACTTCAGATGAAATGAAAGATTATCTTTTCAAAACGAATGCAATGTTTGTAAAATGTATCATATAGAAGTCAAGTACCTCGCGATGTAATCAACTGTTGGGAATCGTTTATAATCGATATGGACTTCGTCCGGATGGATTAGGACGGGTCCTTTCAGTTGGTATCAGAGCGGTGGTCGTAGCGAACCAGGTCTTGCATTAGTGTGTCTAACTAGGAATTGTTAGGATGCATTAGTGAGTCTGGACTTCGACTTAATAGTTGTTAGGTTACTTTAAGGAGTCTGGACTTGAACCTGGTCTGCATGTCAAAAGATTTCCTTATCATTTCGTGTCGAAAATTACCTGCTTATCATACTTAGAGAATCACTTGCTTATCATTCCTAGTCTAGACACGTTTTACTGCATTGACTGCATGAATAGTGTATAGACAAAATTCATATCTTAGCGTATCTGTTATTGTTACTTTTACCTGACAGCTTTCGTAGATTCCTCCGTAATTTATGAGATTTTAGTATTACATATGCATATGTAAATTATGTATTGCAGAATACTAATCTACATTCTATAATCTAATTCTTATCGAAAATCCTTCATCTGATCGTACGAGATGAATCCTGCAACTAGTTTGAGTCCCTCAGATTCCGATAGCTATTCCGATAGTTATTCCGACAGCTATTCCGACATAGATGTTCACCTAAGCTCTGAAAACAGCGTCAACGGCATGAATTAACCAATCAGCCATTATCAATTCATCTGATGGGTTCGTAGTTGACTTAATTAATGGAAACGCGTAGAAGGCAATCCCTTCCACCAACCGAAGTCACCTCTTGACAATGAACCTGAAGCGTTTACCGGCGAACCTGTTCGAGACACCATTTTCAGTCTCATTTCCAGGGTAACTAGACAAGATTATATTCTATCCACAATTCTGAACCGTATTCATCCGCTCATTCCGACCGAAAATCATCCTGGAGTAATAAATCAACAAATTTCGCGCTCGAATAATCAATTCGGAGAATATGGTGCAAAATGTATCAGCTTCAGCAACATCACCGGCACCAACAGTACAACCAATTACAACACCAGTACCATCAACAATCCATGCTTCAATATCATCATCTGTACTTTGAGTATAATCTTCGTTCTACGTAGCGTTCTACCTCATTTATCTTCGTTCGACATGGCGAATATGTAATCTCTAAAGTTTTAGAGATTATTTATTCTAGTTCCAACCGAAAAGCAAATGAGTTTAATATTATATTAACTCATTAAATCCATGAATACATATGAAGAAAATATATATGTATATATGTTTTCATAAAGATTGTAATTAAAAATTCTCTTGTACAAACTGTTAATGGTGAAAATATTTTAACGGGTAGGTAATACCTGAGGAATATTTAAATTTCACATTAATAAGTTACATTGTACGTTCTTCGAATCTGTTCAACAGTTATATACTATCCTACTTACATCCACCGATATATAAATCCGTTCACCACAGAATAACCATATTCATCCAATTACATATTTGGATTTTGACCTATCAGAATCCAACAAGTGGCATAATGAAGAAATAATGGACACAATAAAAATTGATTAGAAACAGATTAATTAACAATATGAAATTCTATTAAGAATCCACGCTAACAAAATCCTAGCTAACTGACCCTAGCTAACTGTTAATTCCGTATTACCATTTAATTATCGCAAGTTATTTATCGCAATTTAATTATCGCAATTTACATTCTCGCAATTTTATTTATCGTCATTTAATTTCTGTTATTTACTTTACGTATTTTATTTATCGTCATTTAATTTCTGTATTTATTTTACGCACTTTAAATATCGGGACACGTATACAAGGTTTTGACATATCATATCGACGCATCTATATATATTATTTGGAATCACCATAGACACTCTATATGCAGTAATGATCATGTGACGACCCGGAAATTTCCGACCAAATTTAAACTTAACCTTTATATGTTTCCGACACGATAAGCAGAATTTGTAATGTTGAATCTTAAAAAGTTTGGAACTACATTCATGTAATCAATTACCCTTTGACCGTGTTCGACGATTCACGAACAATTATGTGTATATAGATATGTATATATAATATATAATATTAACTGAAAACATTAACAAAGTATTAGATATATGATACTTTACATGAACATATTTGTTTCGATATATTTATCGACAGAATTAAGAGATAATATCAAATGATTGAATTATCAGATACATTATGATATGATTACGGGCCTATGTTATAAGGTCCACTGTGATTTAAGAAATCTATTCTTTTTGACAACTCGTTACTTAACCAGTATGATAAAGATAACGATATTTATATTTTATTTTATTAAATATATATAACGATTTAAATTAATATTATATATTTTTATACGCGTATTATACGTACATAGTTTTATACTTTTACTATACTTTAACTTTACCTTTACTTTACTTTTACTTTACTTTAACTTTAATAATTCATACTTTAATAATTCACTTTAATAATTCATACTTTAATAATTCACTTTAATAATTCATACTTTAATAATTCACTTTAATAATTCATACTTTAATAATTCACTTTAATAATTCATACTTTAATAATTCACTTTAATAATTCATACTTTAATAATTCACTTTAATAATTCAAAAATCTATTATAAATAGAATTCAATAGGTTTCATTATTTCATAGAAACTTGAAAATATATTTCTCTAAACTCTCTCAATCGAATTACATATATATATATATATTTACTTAGTACTATTTCAAGATATTATTAGTATACATAAAATACTACGACGGAGTTATATTCAGACGATTTTAAAATAAGTTTTCAAATGGGATATAGCTAAGGAAATTATGGGTTATAGCTATGAAGGTTATGGGTATTGATCGAGGGTATTGCTCGTGAGGTCAACCTAACGTTTATCATTTTTGTTGCGTCTACGTACTTTCCTGCAATATTGAATCACAATATTGATACGTGAGCATTCATATCTTATCTTTTATATATTAATAGTGTATCCCTGACTAGTGCTCGAGTATATATGATTATGCATGTTTGTATGCTTAGTTTCGTCGTTAAATAGTTTATGATAAATCACGAATTTGATACATATGCTACTGAGATAAGTTATATGATATGCATGTCGTTGAAAAGCTGAAGAAAAAAAATTAATAACTTTTCATTTAGAAATCGTGTGGTTTCGATGAACGGATTAAAAGATATGGTCAACTGAATTATCATTAATTTTAATATTATTATTAAAATGATTATTATAACTGTTATTAGTTGATGTTATTACTAAAATTATCTTTATTACTAAAAATTAATATTTTTATTGAAACTGTCATTTTATTATTTTTATCATTATTATTATTATCAATATTATTTTATCAAATAAATATGCGTACAAAGATATTTTTACCACACGTAATGTAATTACATTAATAATACATACCACTATATTTTTATGATATTAAGTGAATTTTATAAATTTTATTACTTGAGATATATAAAAGTATATTTTTATCATATATGAATTTTAATATAAATTTTTATTTATTAATAAATGACTTGTATTATTTAGTATAATAAGATCTGATAAATATATTTAAATATATAAAACTACTATATATAAGTTATATAATAAACATATATAGATTTTGAAAGTCATTTTGGGTCAAGTTGACTTTTGTTGACTTTTGCATGTCGGTCTCGAGCATTAGAATTGTGATACACTACGACTTGACCTAAATTGTTAGACAGATATTGACCAACATATAAATATATATACTTAATATAGGTTCGTGAATCCGAGACAAACCCTGCACTTGTTCAGTGCCGTCATATACATAATTGCTACGAAATACAGTATTGTGAGTTTCATTTGCTCCCTTTTTAATTGCTTTTGCAATATATATTTTTGGGCTGAGAATACATGCGCTGTTTTATAAATGTTTTACGAAATAGACACAAGTACTAAAACTAATTCTACGTGGGTTTAAACCAGAAATATACCCTTAGCTTGGTAACATTAAACTACTTGTCTATGTACGGTAGGCGCGAATCCTAAAGATAGATCTATTGGGCCTGACAAACCCCATCCTGACTATGGGATGCTTTAGTACTTCGAGGTTATATTAAACACACCTGATCTGGTGTACTTCAGAGGGTAAAACATGAATGTTAAGGCTTGTTACCGGGTGCCTACAACTTATAGAATACTTTTATACACTTGCGAGTGTACGGATATTTATAGAAATTGAAATCTTGTGGTCTATTACTGTTACGGAAATGATGGATTATGATAAACTAATGAACTCACCAACCTTTTAGTTGACACTTTAAAGCACGTTTATTCTCAGGTATTAAAGAAATCTTCCGCTGTGCATTAGCTCATTTTAAGGATATTACCTGGAGTCATTCATGACATACTTTGAAAGACGTTGCATTCGAGTCGTTGAGTTCATCAAGATTAATATTAAGTCAATT
The DNA here is from genome assembly GCF_046630445.1 of Rutidosis leptorrhynchoides. NCBI lineage: Eukaryota > Viridiplantae > Streptophyta > Magnoliopsida > Asterales > Asteraceae > Rutidosis > Rutidosis leptorrhynchoides. Next base: position 336,385,621 of record NC_092339.1, on the reverse strand, counting down.
ATAGTTGGATGTAATATGAAATGGTATGCATGCCGTCAATTTTTGATGTAAATAAAGTTTGTCTTTTAAAAACGAATGCAATGTTTGTAAAATGTATCATATAGAGGTCAAATACCTCGCGATGTAATCAACTATTGTGAATCGTTTATAATGTATATGAACGGGTCCTTTCAGTTGGTATCAGAGCGGTGGTCTTAGCGAACCAGGTCTTGCATTAGTGTGTCTAACTGATAGTTGTTAAGATGCATTAGTGAGTCTGGACTTCGACCGTATCTGCATGTCAAAATTTTAGCTTATCATTTTTAGTCAGAAATCATCTACTTACCATCCTTAGGAAATTACGTGCTTATCATTCTTAAGTCTAGACGCGTTTTCCTACATTTATTGCATAATAGTATATAAACGAATTCTTATCTTAGCATATCTGTTACTGTGAACTTTGACTGACATCTTTCAAAGATTCCTCCGTAATTTATGGGATTTTGGTATTATATATACATATGTAAATTATGTATTGAAGAATACCAAATCTAAATTCTACAATCTATTTCATACCAAAAAAATTCTTTCCCTGATCATACAAGATGAATCCCTCAACCAGTTTGAGTTCCTCGGATTCCGACAGCTATGCCGATATGGATTTCCACATGAGCTCCGAAAGCAGCGTGATCGGAATGAATCAACCAATTAGCCATCATCTATTCTGGATGAATTGGGGATAGGTTCGTAGCCTCTTCAATAATTGGAGACAAGAAGAAGGTGATCCCTTCCATCCACCACATTGCCCTCTTGGCGATGAACCTGAAGCACTTACCAGCGAATCGGTCCGAAACACCATTTTCTCTCTCATTTCCAGAGTATCTCGTCACGATTATATACTACATCAAATTCTAGATTTTATTTATCCGCTCGTTCGAACTGACAATCACCCCGGTGTAATAGAAGAAGTCAACGCGCTTCGCGCTCGAGTAGTGGCTTTAGAGAATATGATGCAAGGGTTACAAACACCAACAAATAACGAAGTATTAATTCATAATTTCAATTTTATTGAATAAATACTCCGTAAAAGTTATGTAATTTCTGAAGTCTTTAGGGATTATTCAGTTCTAGTTTCAACCGTAAATCAAATGAGTTTAATTTAATATTAACTCATTAAATCTATGTTACATCTGAAGAAAATATGCACATATATATTTTCATAAAGACTGTAATAAAAATCTTTTGTACAAAATATTAATTGTGAAATATTTTTTAACAGGTAGGTAATACCCGAGAGATATATAAATTCACAATTAATATGTTACATTCTTCGAATCAGATTCAGCAAATCATCCATTATACTCCCTTCTTTCACAACAATATACATTCTTTTATAGAAATCAAAACAACCATACTCATTCAAAATCTAATTACATATTCTGATTTTGAAATCTCAGAATTCGATTCAAGATATAACCGAAATCATCACTCTTAGATTTCTACATCTTTCAAAACTATACTTTGACTTCAAAACTATCCTAGAACCTCATTTCTATTCATGGAACTCACAAAATATTTGTATCATTCAAAATCTTAGAACATCATATGTATATTAACAATTACAATATGTGTTCAAACACTTCAGAATTCTTAAAGACATGCGAGATGATGATCCAACCACACATTACCCACTGTCATGCACCTGAAAAGGTCTCAAAACCAAAGTTATAGTTTAACACGTATCCTTGTCAGATCCTTTGATATTTATTACTAAATATAATTTTTCAATCTCTTTCCAAAATAGACAGTTTTGTCATAGCTTCAACAAATCACCTTCATTTGTTTATACGAATAAACCTTATTATAACAATTACCCCTTCATCATTGTTACCGGGGAACCTTTCATATCTCGCCACATTAGCAGTAAACTTATCAACAACTTCATTAACCTTCGACTTAAGCCTCTCCGAAAAGCCACTATACTTATTCATTAAAACCACATCATGTACTCACCTACATCCTGTAACAATAATTGTCACACCAACTACCGGGAATTAGCAATCAGTATTTTGAATTCCGCGACAATTTTACGTCAAAAGTTATATGTATACATATAACGTCTATCTCCTAGACTTACATACTTCGAATGTGAATTTTCTGAAAAACATCCCAAACTATGAACTAGTTCTCTGAAATTGGAAAAATGCTGATGAAGCAGCAAAAACTGTAAACGACTTTAACAGTCAAAAGTTTGATGATAAAGAATAGTATGGTGGTAAAGCTGAGAAAAAGAGAAGGTTTGAAACTGGAAAACAGATTGAGCATACCATGAAGGAGGCTGTGGACAAATCACAAAGACTAAACCTGCCTTCAAAGGATCCAAATGATTCAGTGTCTACTGAAATCGTTAGCAAACAACTTACTTCTTATTCTAAACCTTCACAGACAAATCTTCTTCATCATCCATATTATCGTATCTTTTATTATAATATCTTCGATATTCCTGAAGATATTTTCACAACTATTCTTATCTGAAATCTTTTATCTCTTCGCAATATCTGCGTTACAACATAAAAAGAAACTGTGTTAGTTTCTAAATTCTAAAAAAAAAAATTTGAATTTAAAATAGGAATGTTTTTGAAGTAGTGTTGGGAACTGAAGCATGAGTTAGTATAATATAATGACACTTGATCAACGTGATTATATTACAGTAAGTCATGCTGAGTTTCTAATGGAAAGTGATGATTCACAGAACATACCGTCATCATGTACTGTTTACACGACTCTTACATTCTACCCAATTTCCAAACATATTAAGAACATATCATCTTGATAGCTCTATATTTTCGGATATTCTGGTAATTTTCCAAATCAAGATTGTGCCATTACGATTTTCTTCTTGGAACATTAACTATGTTCATCCAAAAATTCATATCTACGAATTCTGGACCATTATCCGCTTGACTTAAGGTCGGAAAGAGAAAACGAAAGCATGAAGCTCCGAAATATAATGGAGAATATAAAGCCCGATAACAACCCCGAAATTACAAACCGTGTATATCAATGCGTATAGCAATATAAAGACACGGGAGAATGAAAAACACAATAACCCCAAGGTAATGGTAGAAGAAAATAACTTCCTCCGGTGGTAGATGAAAAAGAAGAATGACATATATGAAAGTTAAGAGTATATCAAGAATCAATACTGGATGAAGCATATTAATGAATGCTTTAAAGTATGAATTGGGGAGAAAGACTAGAAGGTGTGAGATGTGGAAATAAAGAAACGAAGGGGGTGGAATTATAGTAAAATATCAGACAGAGAAATCGAGACAGATTATCGCATTTAATCAAAGAAGATCCTGATTTCCTTAATCGCCGAAGAACCAAATCTTATTGCAAAGATTTTCTTTAAATCCCATGAATTCCGAAAATCAATCATAACTACGTCATCGGTTAAAATGAATATACGTTTACTCATTTCACTCTCTTGCGATAGCTTCACTTATACTCTTCGCGTAATCAAATTATTTTATCTATATTACTCAATGATGATAAAACTCTATTTATCAACTCATATTCATCATGAAAACATTTTTATAGTTAGCCATGACGACCTCGATCAAATTTCGGGACAAAATTTCTTTAACGGGTAGGTACTGTGACGACCCGGAAATTTCCGACCAAATTTAAACTTAACCTTTATATGTTTCCGACACGATAAGCAGAATTTGTAATGTTGAATCTTAAAAAGTTTGGAACTACATTCATGTAATCAATTACCCTTTGACCGTGTTCGACGATTCACGAACAATTATGTGTATATAGATATGTATATATAATATATAATATTAACTGAAAACATTAACAAAGTATTAGATATATGATACTTTACATGAACATATTTGTTTCGATATATTTATCGACAGAATTAAGAGATAATATCAAATGATTGAATTATCAGATACATTATGATATGATTACGGGCCTATGTTATAAGGTCCACTGTGATTTAAGAAATCTATTCTTTTTGACAACTCATTACTTAACCAGTATGATAAAGATAACGATATTTATATTTTATTTTATTAAATATATATAACGATTTAAATTAATATTATATATTTTTATACGCGTATTATACGTACATAGTTTTATACTTTTACTATACTTTAACTTTACCTTTACTTTACTTTTACTTTACTTTAACTTTAATAATTCATACTTTAATAATTCACTTTAATAATTCATACTTTAATAATTCACTTTAATAATTCATACTTTAATAATTCACTTTAATAATTCATACTTTAATAATTCACTTTAATAATTCATACTTTAATAATTCACTTTAATAATTCATACTTTAATAATTCACTTTAATAATTCATACTTTAATAATTCACTTTAATAATTCAAAAATCTATTATAAATAGAATTCAATAGGTTTCATTATTTCATAGAAACTTGAAAATATATTTCTCTAAACTCTCTCAATCGAATTACATATATATATATATATTTACTTAGTACTATTTCAAGATATTATTAGTATACATAAAATACTACGACGGAGTTATATTCAGACGATTTCAAAATAAGTTTTCAAATGGGATATAGCTAAGGAAATTATGGGTTATAGCTATGAAGGTTATGGGTATTGATCGAGGGTATTGCTCGTGAGGTCAACCTAACGTTTATCATTTTTGTTGCGTCTACGTACTTTCCTGCAATATTGAATCACAATATTGATACGTGAGCATTCATATCTTATCTTTTATATATTAATAGTGTATCCCTGACTAGTGCTCGAGTATATATGATTATGCATGTTTGTATGCTTAGTTTCGTCGTTAAATAGTTTATGATAAATCACGAATTTGATACATATGCTACTGAGATAAGTTATATGATATGCATGTCGTTGAAAAGCTGAAGAAAAAAAATTAATAACTTTTCATTTAGAAATCGTGTGGTTTCGATGAACGGATTAAAAGATATGGTCAACTGAATTATCATTAATTTTAATATTATTATTAAAACGATTATTATAACTGTTATCAGTTGATGTTATTACTAAAATTATCTTTATTACTAAAAATTAATATTTTTATTGAAACTGTCATTTTATTATTTTTATCATTATTATTATTATCAATATTATTTTATCAAATAAATATGCGTACAAAGATATTTTTACCACACGTAATGTAATTACATTAATAATACATACCACTATATTTTTATGATATTAAGTGAATTTTATAAATTTTATTACTTGAGATATATAAAAGTATATTTTTATCATATAAGAATTTTAATATAAATTTTTATTTATTAATAAATGACTTGTATTATTTAGTATAATAAGATCTGATAAATATATTTAAATATATAAAACTACTATATATAAGTTATATAATAAACATATATAGATTTTGAAAGTCATTTTGGGTCAAGTTGACTTTTGTTGACTTTTGCATGTCGGTCTCGAGCATTAGGATTGTGATACACTACGACTTGACCTAAATTGTTAGACAGATATTGACCAACATATAAATATATATACTTAATATAGGTTCGTGAATCCGAGACAAACCCTGCATTTGTTCAGTGCCGTCATATACATAATTGCTACGAAATACAGTATTGTGAGTTTCATTTGCTCCCTTTTTAATTGCTTTTGCAATATATATTTTTGGGCTGAGAATACATGCGCTGTTTTATAAATGTTTTACGAAATAGACACAAGTACTAAAACTAATTCTACGTGGGTTTAAACCAGAAATATACCCTTAGCTTGGTAACATTAAATTACTTGTCTATGTACGGTAGGCGCGAATCCTAAAGATAGATCTATTGGGCCTGACAAACCCCATCCTGACTATGGGATGCTTTAGTACTTCGAGGTTATATTAAACACACCTGATCTGGTGTACTTCAGAGGGTAAAACATGAACGTTAAGGCTTGTTACCGGGTGCCTACAACTTATAGAATACTTTTATACACTTGCGAGTGTACGGATATTTATAGAAACTGAAATCTTGTGGTCTATTACTATTACGGAAATGATGGATTATGATAAACTAATGAACTCACCAACCTTTTGGTTGACACTTTAAAGCACGTTTATTCTCAGGTATTAAAGAAATCTTCCGCTGTGCATTAGCTCATTTTAAGGATATTACCTGGAGTCATTCATGACATACTTTGAAAGACGTTGCATTCGAGTCATTGAGTTCATCAAGATTAATATTAAGTCAATTATAGTTGGATGTAATATGAAATGGTATGCATGCCGTCAATTTTTGATGTAAAGAAAGTTTGTCTTTTAAAAACGAATGCAATGTTTGTAAAACGTATCATATAGAGGTCAAATACCTCGCGATGTAATCAACTATTGTGAATCGTTTATAATGTATATGAACGGGTCCTTTCAGATCGAGTTCTCTATACAGGGTTGAGGTTGATTCTCAAATAATATATATACTTTGAGTTGTGATCGAGTCTGAGACGTATACGGGTCACGACACGCATTAATTAATTCGAATATTGTATATTAAACTATATATGAATTATTGGACTGTCAACTGGGGACTATCGACTGTGGACTAATAACATTGGACAATTAAAATAAATTAAAATATTGATTATAACATATGAAACTAAACAATTCTTCAAGTTGCCACTTGATTTCATCTTAAACCTCATTTGTATCTTGACGATTTCAATCTGCGTTCAAACCTTTCATGATTCTTGAAAACACCCCAATCGAGAGTATGAACCAACCGCACTTCATCTACGGAAGAAAAGATTTATGTATATAGTTATGCACCTAAGAAACTCTTGGCAATTGAGTAAAAGTTTAACACGTAACCGCGTCAGATCCTTTGGCATTTATTATCAAAAATAACCTTGCGATCCCTTTTCAAAGTAGCCAATTTTGTCACAGCTCCAGCAGATCAACTTCGACTTTTCATTTGAAGTAGCCTTACTATAAATCCTGATATATACGATTACCCTTTTGATATCGGATAATTCTTTTATATTCCACCATATTACCAGCAGACGTACCAACAACCTCGTTGCTTCTTGGCTTAAATATCTCTGACAAATCATTATATTTATTCATTGAAACCCTATCATATACTCATCCGCATCTTGTAACGAGAACTGACATACCAATTACCGGGAATCAGCAATCAGTACTTTGAAAACTCACAGCATATCTACATCAACAGTTATATGTATGACATTTATCTCTTAGAATTATGATCCCTCATTCTGGAATTCTGAAAAGTACTCAGTCACAAATCAATACTCTGAATGTTGAGGAAGCTGAATGAAGCAGCAGAAACCATAGACAACCATAAATGCCCTTAATCATCGGAAGTTTGATGATAAAGAATAGTATGTTGGAAAAGCTCATAAAAGTTGGAACTGGAAAATGGATTGAGCTAACCATGAAGGAGACAAAGGACAAATACAAGGACCATACCATATATTCAAAGAATCCAGGTAATTCTGGATCTGATGAAACCTTCAACGAATATCTTGCTCCGAAGTCATATTAAAATCTTGCTGAAAATCTTTCTCCATCAACCATCGAACTTAGAAATTCAAAAATATCATCATCAATATCTTCGATATTTCTAAGGATATTTTCATAAATATTCTCGTCCGAAATTATATACCTCCTCATGCTTCCTGTGTATCATTATATCGGAAACATTCAATAGAACATTTAGTATCGAAAAGCAGATTATGTGAAACTATGAAGAAAACCGTGGACAAATCACAAAGAATAAGTTTAACTTCAAAGAGTCCAAATGATTCAATGCCTGCTGAACTCTTTAGCGAATATCTTGCTCCTTACCCTAAACACTTGCGGACAATAGTCTCCATCATCCCCTGATCTTAAATATTCAAGGATATTATCGTATCTTTCATTATAGATATCCTCCATATTTCTGAAGATATTTTTATAACTATTCTTATCTGAAATCATTCATCTCTTCGTTCTATCAATATTACATCATATAGAAACTGTTAGTTTCTATATTCTGTAAACTTTTGAGATTAAAATATGAATGTTATTGAAGTAATGTTGGGAACTGATGCATGAGTTAGTATAATATAATAACACTTGATCAACGTGATTATATTACAGTAAGTCATGCTGAGTTTCTAATGGGACATGATGATTCACAGATCATAACGTCATCATGTGCCATGTTACATGACTCTTTCATTCTGCTTAACTTCTGAACATATCAAGATAGTATATTCTTGATAGTTCTATTCTCAATGATTCTAATAATTTGACAAATCAAATCGTACGATTTCGTTCTTTCTTGGTTAGAACATAAAGTTCATTCGAAACTCCTTACTTACGAATTCTGGACCGTTGCTCGCTTTACTAGAGGTCGAGAGGATAATAAAAAGGCAAAGAGATCCAAAATATAAGAGAAAATATAAAGCCCAATAACAACACGTAGGTTACAAACCATGGATATTAATACGAATAATAATATAAAGACACGGTATAATTAAGAATAGTATCACCCCAAGGTAATAGTAAAAGTAAACAGATTCTTCTGGTGAAAGATTGAAAAGAAGGATGACAGAAATGATAAATATATATATATATATATATATATATATATATATATATATATATATATATATATATATATATATATATATATATATATATATATATATATATATATATATATATATATATATCAAGGATTAGAACTGGATTAAGCATTTTTAAAATCTTTTAGATGTATGAACTAAGAAAGAAAGTATAGGAATGGTGAGAATAATGGAATGGAAGAGCTTAATTTATAATGGAAATATCAGACAGAGTAATCGAGGCAGATCACCGTATTTATTTATAGAGATCTTCATTTCCTTTTTCGCCGAAGTATCAAATCTTTTAAATTTCGAAGATTTTCTTTAAATTCCTTGAATTCCGGAATTCAACCATGACTAGTCAAAAGTTATGATGAAATATGTCTTTCTCATTTCACTATTTGGTGATAGCTTCACTCGTACTCTTCGAGTAATCGAATTATCTTATCAATATTACTCAACAATAATAAAATTCTATTTATCAGCTCAAATTCGTCATGAAAATATTTTTAATGTTAGCTATGACGATCTCACTCAAATTTCGGGACGAAATTTCTTTAACGGGTAGGTACTGTGATGACCCGAAAATTTTTGAACAAATTTAAACTTTAATCTTTATATGTTTCCGACACGATAAGCAAAGTTTGTTAAGTTAAATCTCAAGAATTTTAAACTGTGTTCATACATTCATTTAACCTCGACTAAATTCCAACGATTCACGAACCATTAAATGAACATATATGATTATATATGTATATGTGTATATATTATAACTTAAAAATGTCAACAAAGTATTTAAACGTATAATGCTTTACGAGAACGCATTTGTTTCAATATGTTTATCAATAAAATTAGAAGATAATATCAAATGATTGATTTATCAGATACATTGTATGATTACTAGTCTCCGTTGAGATGTCCACTTTGATTTAGAAAACCATTCCTTTTTAACGGTATCCGGAATATTTGGTAAATGTGATTTACAAAAGTGTCATTTACGAGAGTTAGTCAAAAGTTAGTAATCATTTCCGTTTTAAATTTCAAAAGTGTACTTTACTTTGAATAAATCGTGTCCCTTGATAAATCAACTATTTAGTTTTCATATTAAAATATTATTTGGTAAAATAACTACTATTATTTAAAACGAGTTAAATTATATAAAACGAACTTTGAAATATAATTGGTTTTGAAAGACTAAATATTATATCATTAGATAAATATTTCAAGCATATATATTATGTACAAATTTACAATTCTAAATAAAAATATATATATATTTTAACTTAGTCATAAAACGTCATGATTTAAAATAATATATTTTTGATAAACAATAAGTCACTGATTTATAGAAGCAAATGACCGCAACGCTCAATGTTATAAGTTATATTTTTTATAAGGTAATTTATTAATGAGTAAGTCAAATTACTAATAAGGGTACACGTCGCGTAACGTAAACGGCTAGTTTTCTAAACGTACGAAAGTGCGTTCGAAAAACCGAAGGTGGTACATGAGTCGAGTGACAACGTACGTGTCATTTGAACAAAAATTACATTTTTACTACGCACGTAAATATAATATAATATTTAATTAATTCTAAAGATTAAATATATTATATATTATATAATATATAAATATAGGTATCATATGTAATGAAATGGGTGTCGGCAGAATTAAAATCCAATTACACGTTTAGAATAATTGATTTAATATTATATTAATTAAAATTAGTAATTTGTTTGTTTGGCACATAATATGTGATAGTTATATGTATACTTTCATACATAGCATATGAATTAGATAACCACCTAACCACCACAAGAATCATCACCTTGCTTTTGTTTCTGCCCAACACTAAAAACACCATCGACTACAAATTGTTTTCACTAATGTTCATACTTCTGTTTATCTTATTTTTCTTCCGGTCGACATCCAAACAAATTTTGGAGAACTGCTACATGATAGTGCTCCAAATTAACATATATTTAGTAGCAATATCGTTCCAATATGTAAAGTTTTTAAATGTAATTTCCTTATTTTTAGTTGTAATAGTTAAATAAAGAAGTGCGAAGACGAAAGACGCAAATCGCTCGAAAATGAAGATTTAAAGACAAAAACGAAGATTTGAAAGACCAAAACGTCCAAAAAGCTCAAATGTACAAGATACAATTCAAAAGGTTCAATTTATTGATGAGAAACGTCTAAAAATGACAAGAGTACAAGTTACAAAACGCAAAGTACAAGATATTAAATTATACGAAAGGACGTTCGAAAATCCGGAACCGGTACCCGAGCCAACTATCAACGCTCGACGCAACGGAGCTGAAAGTACAAGTCAACTATGCACAAGAATATAATATAATATTTAAATAATTCATAATAAGAATAATAATAAATAATAAAAAGTTGTTAATTGAGCATAGTTAAGGGGTCATAAGTGAAAATTTCAAATCAACATTTGCCTATAAAATGGAATTCACGTAGTAATGAAAAAGAACACCTTTTTCTAATCTTCTTTCTTTCTTATGTAATTTATATTTATATTTATAATATTAAGTTTAATTTAAGATTAATAATAATTGGGTTATTGTAAGAAATGTTTTACGGGTTTTAAAGTAGGAACTCTGTCCGTGTAACGCTACGCGATTAATCACCACTGTAAGCTATGTTCTTCCTTTTTAAATTAATGTCTAGTAGCTAAGTCATTATTATGCTTATTTAAATTGAAGTAATCGTGATGTTAGGCTAAATATTAAGATGGGGTAATTGGATTTTTTTACCATAATTAGGGTATGGACAAAAGACCGACACCTGTGGACTTTGGACCATGGACAATTAATAGATGGGGGGTATTGTCTAAAATTGAGCGACAACTCATGGGAGCCTGTCGAACCTATCTTCAAATTAATTAATCTAAATAATAATAAAATGGTTATGGATGTCCTATTTAGTGACGTTTATACGACATCCTTTACAATCATTTAATTAATTATTTGGGTTGGGTAATTTATTATTCACTACGGCCAAGTGGATAAATTAATATTCATGGACCAATAAAACAGGGGTGGATTACATTTAAGGACACTTGGTGTAATTGTTAACAAAGAATTAAAACCTTGGATTACACGCAGTCGTTAACCTGGTGTAATCATTAAACAAAGTATTAAGACCTTGTTACAGTTCGGATCCCTAATTAGTTGGATTATTTGACTTCGGGAATAAGAATAATTTGCCGAGCATTTTATAATTATGACCGGTGAACTATTTTGGACAAAAACCACATAGGATTCAAATAATCCAGGACAAAGGACAATTAACCCATTGGACAATTAATTAAAATCAAAAAGTCAAACATCATGGTTACGGAAGTTTAAATAAGCATAATTGTTTTATTGTATTTTTCATCGCAATTTTATTTACTGTCATTTTATTTATTGTCATTATTTTACGCACTTTAATTATCGTCATTTATCTTTACGCTTAAAATATAGAATCGACAAACCGGTCATTAAACGGTAAAACCCCCCTTTTATAATAATATTACTACTTATATAATTATATATATTTTGTATAAATATAGTTAAAAATATAGTAAGTATCACCAGCTCCCTGTGGAACGAACCGGACTTACTAAAAACTACACTACTCTACGATTAGGTACACTGCCTATAAGTGTTGTAGCAAGGTTTAGGTATATCCACTCGATAAATAAATAAATAAAACTTGTGTCATATTTTGTAGTATTTCCTAGTAAAAAAAATACTATTTCGTACCCTCACGCTACATCATCAAGTTTTTGGCGCCGCTGCCGGGGAGCGCTAAAACGCTATATTTTTAATTATAATAATATTGAAATAAAATATAATAATATAATAATATTGAAATAGAATATAATAATAATATAATATAATAATATTGAAATAGAATATAATAATATAATAATATTTTAGAATCAAAATTTGATACGTAAAGTTTTAAAAAGTCGTATTTATTAAATACTTCAGGGGTATATTATGTAACTTGTAATTAATAATTTCTATCATGTCGCTTTCATGTGAATAGTAAATTAATTAATTTCTTTTCATTTACTATTCATGAATAGTAAATGAATTAAAAAAAAAAGTTTTGAAAAAAAATAATAATTATAAAAAAATTATTAATTTGTAAAAAAAATCGTTTTTTTAAAAAAAAAAAAGTAGTAAAAAAAAACGTTTTTTTTTAAGAAAAAAAATTCGTTTTTAAAAAAAAAAAAAAAATTTGTAAAAAAAAATTCGTTTTTTTTTAAAAATAAAATTTTAAAAAAACATTTTTTTTTTAAAAATAATAAATAATAATTTTTTTTAAGTTTTATTACCTTTAGATTTTTAGACTATAGTTACAATTTTTAGTATTAAGTTTAGTTTTGCATAGTTATTTTTATTTCTAGAATTTTTAGGTTTGCCGTAAAATCCCTTAAGTGCTTATTCTTTAGACTAAGATTTAGGTGCTTTAGAATTTTGCGACGCCGTTTTTCGCGCTACTTTCTTATTTTTATTTTTCGATGCCTATTTTTCGACCTTTTATTTTTCGACATTTTTCGACGCGCAATCTATTTCTTTCTTATTTCTCGACGCTCTAGTTTTTAGGACGTAGAATTTTCTCTATTTCTTATCTAATTCTCAAACGGAAAGAAAAATTATTTAAGCGGTTAAGTTAATAGACGTTGACATTTTTCTGGTTCGTAGTAATAGTTGGATTTGTTAGTGGCTAGTTGTGGGCTTCCGATTTAAAGGGTCCTGGCTACCTGCTACATCTTTTGGCTATTTGAAACGTGGGCAAAATCAGAAAAGTCTATTAATTGGACAACTTATATAAGTTTTTCTTATTTTTTTTATAACTACTAGGATATTCTGTGAATGCACCGAGCAAAACGTTCACCACCTTTCATACGTTCACCACCTGTAACTCGATCAAGACATCTAGCAAATATTGTCGCCGTTGATTTTTCTTTAGAATCGTCATCTAGTCGAACAAGAACTCCAACTCAAATTTCCGATAATCCATCTTTTGAACCCGACTTCACAATTAAGAACCCGGAGCATATTCAAGGACAATTCCAAGATCTTGAACCACTAATTATTCCTCCTGAGCCACAAACCATTAAATCAGAATCCTCTAGTGATTCGTATTCAACAAATTCAATTATGGAAGTAACGGAACCTCTAAGTATGGAAGATCGAATGAGAGCCACACGCACGGGCCAAGGTCACGCCATTATTAAGCCAGAAGTTAATGCGCCAGATTATGAAATCAAAGGACAAATTCTACACATGGTAACTAACCAATGCCAATTCAGTGGTGCACCGAATGAAGATCCAAACGAACATCTTCGTACGTTTAATAGGATCTGTACACTATTCAAAATCCGAGAAGTTGAGGATGAACAGATCTATCTCGTGTTGTTTCCCTGGACTTTAAAGGGAGAAGCCAAAGATTGGTTAGAATCGTTACCTGAAGGGGCGATTGATACATGGGATGTTTTAGTTGAAAAATTTCTTAAACAATTCTTTCCGGCATCTAAAGCCGTGAGACTTCAAGGAGAAATTGTTACGTTCACACAAAAACCAAATGAAACATTATATGAGGCGTGGACAAGATTCGGAAGGATGTTGAGAGGATGTCCTCAACACGGTTTAGACACTTATCAAATAGTACAAATATTCTACCAAGGTGTCAACGTTGCTACAAGAAAAGACATCGACATAACAGCTGGTGGTTCCATTATGAAGAAAACCGCAACTGAAGCTTACAAAATTATTGATAACACTGCTTCCCACTCTCATGAGTGGCATCAAGAAAAAGATATCTTTCGTTCATCTAAAGCGGCTAGAGCCGATTCTAGCCATGACTTTGATTCCGTTTCAGCAAAAATAGATGCTTTCGAAAGACGAATGGAAAAGATGAATAAAGATATTCACGCAATACGAATCAGTTGTGAGCTATGCGGTGGACCACACTTATTGAAAGATTGTCACATTGAACCAACATTGGAACAACGAGAGAATGTTTCCTATATGAACCAAAGGCCTGGAAATAATTATCAAAATAATTATCAACCGCCAAAGCTAAACTTCAATCGAAATCAAAACATTCTTTACAATCCAAAAGGACCCGAAAATAACTGGTATAACCAACAAGGTCCGAATAACCAACCAACTCAAAACAACACTTTCAATCAACAAAGACCTAGCTTATATAAACCACAACAACAAACCGAAGAGAAAAAGTCAAATATGGAAGACGTGGTATTCAAGCTAGTTGAATCTCAAACACAATTTATTGAAACTCAAACCCAAACGAACGAGAGATTTGATCAGTCATTAAGAACTCAACAAGCTTCCATTTTGAATCTAGAAAAACACGTAGGTACTCTTGCTAGCATGATGAGTGAGAGGGAACAAGGAAAGCTACCGAGTAATACTGAAGTAAATCCTCGGAATGAGAATGTTAATATGGTTTCAACAAATTCTGAAAAACCAGCTCCAGAAGATGGGAAGGTTTTAGATGAGAGTAACAATGAAGAATTTACACCACCACCACCACCCGAGTATGTAAAGCCAGTGGTGTCACCATACAAACCACCCATCCCGTTTCCAAGAAAAGGAGTTGAGTATGAGCAAGTGATAGGTAATAAAGATTGTGATACCTCTGGAAAGAAGAAGAAGAAAAAGAATAAGAAAGTGTAAGAAACAAAAGCCGTAAATATAAACCCGGTGAAGACAGTTCCACCAAAACCTCCACCTAGGGTAGGTGATCCGGGTGAATTTATTGTTCCTTGTCTACTTAGTGATTGTGTCATGTATGATGCACTAGCAGATTTAGGTGCAAGTGTAAGCGTTATGCCTCTTTTCTTATATAAGAGATTAGGTGTAGGTAAGTTAAGTCCAACGGATATGAGTGTTCGACTCTTTGATCAAACCATTAAACACCCAGTTGGAATTGCTGACAACCTACCCGTTCAAGTAGGCAATTTAACCTTTCTAGTCGAATTTATTATCATTGACATAGAAGAGGACCCAAACATTCCTCTAATTTTAGGTCGACCATTCTTAGCGTCCACCGGGGCGTTCTTTAATGTAGGAAATGGAAGAATGACACTTAAAAGTGGTGACAAATCGATCACCTTTATGATTCGAAAGTCTAAATCTCCACCAACCAAAACCGTTGAACCAGTAAAAACGATTGGTAAGAACCATGTTGTTTTACCAACTCCAACGGTAGTGCTTAATAATAATGAAACGCCTAAGTGTGGGGAAGATGAAGTAACACCTAATGATGACCTGATAATAAAGAACCCCGTTGTTGATACGAAATTAAATGACCCCGTTATTAACAGTTCAATGAAGAAACTTATTAAACGGATTCGCGATGCTAGAAGCAAGGGGAACTTTAAGTTATGTAACCGGTTAGTATCCAATCTATCACCTAAAGAAAAGGAGAAACTAGTTGAAATTGTGGATATTACACAGGAATCCGACCAATGGCTTAAAGAGAAAGTCACAGATATGCAAGTTGATTATGGGCCAAGAGAAATTGACGATGAAGCTAATCACAATTTCGACACCACAGCTACCTAAGTGTGGGGAGATTCAAATGTTCTAAAAAAGAAAATGCTGTCTAGAGTTAGTTGTTCTGTTCTCGTGTAGTTCCGAGAATGGAATCAGATTGGTCTTTTCCGCTAGCAGACACTAAAGAACTAGTTTTCTCCCTCCATTCTGAATTTTTGTCTTGTAGGTTTTATATAAATTTTTATGCTTTTTAAATTTAAGTTTTGTGTGTTTTTAAAATAAAAATTTACTTTATTTCTTTAAGTTGAAAAAAAAAAAAAGATTTCTAAAATTCGTCGTGAGTTAAAGACTAGGTCGTTGAGCCGAAATTGCTTTACCTGAGGACGGGGCGACAAATTTTGTTATCATTATTTTTAATTTTATTGATTTAAAGTATGCCAAAAATATTATATTTGAACGTGGGGTAATATACCAAACTTCAAAAATATGTATATATGTTTGTATTGTATCATGAATATTTCAGGGTAAAACAGCGCATTTTCAAAGACTAGCATTAAGTTCAGCAAAAGCTACTAATTTTGACGACAAGACACAAAATATCAAATGTGATATGACAACAACATGTTTGCAAACTCGGTATTTTTAATCACTTTTCTACACTAATCACCCTCGTGAATTTATAATTAGAGTCTGATTTCATGCAAATGAGGGCATTGCATGATCTTAAGTGTGGGGAAGGGTTATAAATTCTCTCGGGTTTATACTTAGTTTAATTGCCAAATTTTGTGAAAATTTGAAAAATTTTCAACTAAAATTTTCAACTAAATGAATTCAAAATCATGTTTATACATATTTATGAACGATTAAAACTAGGTCATTGAGCCGAAATTATCGTTACCTCGGAAAGGGCATAAATTGAGAAACAACCTAAAACGCTTGAATTCATTTAAAATGGAATAAAGGAGAATAAAAAGGCAAAGAAAGAAACTAAGTGTGGGGAGAATGTACCAAGTTATTCAATTAAAAACTATCTATCACATGTTTCTGTAAAGTTATTGCAGGTGTTTTTGTTTTGGACTAAATTAACTGTTTTACCTGATTTATTAAAGAAAGATGGATCTACACGATGAATCAATTCCATCATTAAAAGGAAGTAAAGTCTTCCGAAAAAGACACGCGCTTCTTGATTTAGGTCATGAAGTTGTCGTCCAGACCAGCTGTAGGTTGACGAAAAATCTAGAAAAGTCATCTCTAAAATCAGCAGGAAATCCACGGACCTCAGCATCAAACAGGGTCGCCAAGTGGTCAGATTTATCCTAACCGTGAGAAGGATTTATCTCGCATAATGGGGGGCACCGTGCAAATTAGCTTGATAAGACTAATGAATCAAATCCCCAGAAAGGATAATCTCCTTAAAGATCAAAAATCAGCTTTTAAGACTGATATTACTCAATCCTAGAGATTGACCTTAAAGATTGAGAATTACAAACTCATGGAATTCAATGATATCTAAACTCGAGCTTGAACGAGAAAATATTTTGATCAAAAATAAAACCGATTTGTTTTCTGAAAACCTATTTTCAATGCGTTCATTACCATTGAACGTAAAATCCTGAGAATTCATTGGAATTCATTAGGTCACCTGAACCAAATCGGGTGTCAACCGTAAGAACGGTGGTTGCATAGCATGGTCGGAGACAGGACCTTGTGCCAGACCGAAAAATCAAAGGATGATCTTTACTATTGCTCCTACCAAGGATAGTACTAGCATCAGACACATTTTTGGACCATAATTAAAAGCCTGTCACGGGACATTGCCTTAACAGTTTCTTGTTCATCGCTTTCCTTTACAACCGGACGGTAGTTTGCCGAAAGGTAATATACGGGACAAGTAAACTGGACGTGTTGCTTTCCTAATACAAGGTTAGCAAGTGGGTAACACAAAACCACAAGTGTTGAGCTAAAATTTTCAAATCTGAAACCCACACAACCCACAAAAATATTTTGCAAACACCGATGAAGGGTTATTCCGGAAAACTTATCTAGGGTAAAAGCTAGATTAAATTTTCAAAAAGATCAAATGTTTTCATAAAGATCCAATTTCCTTAAGGATCTACATTTTCATAGTCATGTGGGACTGTAAACCACCTTTCAAATGTGCACTTTGCTTTGGAAACTGAAAGTAAATCGGCTATTTGATTGCAAGTGTCTTTGACCTAAACCCGAGGCAACTGTGGATGACACACCCACCTTTAACCATCGTTACTGTCATTGTTTATACCGCTATATCAAAATCACTGATGTACAAAATGTGATGAATAAAAAAGTGATTCATGTATGTTTTTATTTCAAGTTCTGTATTGCTTGAGGACAAGCAACGCTCAAGTGTGGGGATATTTGATAGTGCTCCAAATGAACATATATTTAGTAGCAATATCGTTCCAATATGTAAAGTTTTTAAATGTAATTTCCTTATTTTTAGTTGTAATAGTTAAATAAAGAAGGGCGAAGACGAAAGACGAAAATCGCTCGAAAATGAAGATTTAAAGACAAAAACGAAGATTTGAAAGACCAAAACGTCCAAAAAGCTCAAATGTACAAGATACAATTCAAAAGGTTCAATTTATTGATGAGAAACGTCTAAAAATGACAAGAGTACAAGTTACAAAACGCAAAGTACAAGATATTAAATTATACGAAAGGACGTTCGAAAATCCGGAACCGGTACCCGAGCCAACTATCAACGCTCGACGCAACGGAGCTGAAAGTACAAGTCAACTATGCACAAGAATATAATATAATATTTAAATAATTCATAATAAGAATAATAAATAATAAAAAGTTGTTAATTGAGCATAGTTAAGGGGTCATAAGTGAAAATTTCAAATCAACATTTGCCTATAAAATGGAATTCACGTAGTAATGAAAAAGAACACCTTTTTCCAATCTTCTTTCTTTCTTATGTAATTTATATTTATATTTATAATATTAAGTTTAATTTAAGATTAATAATAATTGGGTTATTGTAAGAAATGTTTTACGGGTTTTAAAGTAGGAACTCTGTCCGTGTAACGCTACGCGATTAATCACCACTGTAAGCTATGTTCTTCCTTTTTAAATTAATGTCTAGTAGCTAAGTCATTATTATGCTTATTTAAATTGAAGTAATCGTGATGTTAGGCTAAATATTAAGATGGGGTAATTGGATTTTTTTACCATAATTAGGGTATGGACAAAAGACCGACACCTGTGGACTTTGGACCATGGACAATTAATAGATGGGGGGTATTGTCTAAAATTGAGCGACAACTCATGGGAGCCTGTCGAACCTATCTTCAAATTAATTAATCTAAATAATAATAAAATGGTTATGGATGTCCTATTTAGTGACGTTTATACGACATCCTTTACAATCATTTAATTAATTATTTGGGTTGGGTAATTTATTATTCACTACGGCCAAGTGGATAAATTAATATTCATGGACCAATAAAACAGGGGTGGATTACATTTAAGGACACTTGGTGTAATTGTTAACAAAGAATTAAAACCTTGGATTACACGCAGTCGTTAACCTGGTGTAATCATTAAACAAAGTATTAAGACCTTGTTACAGTTCGGATCCCTAATTAGTTGGATTATTTGACTTCGGGAATAAGAATAATTTGCCGAGCATTTTATAATTATGACCGGTGAACTATTTTGGACAAAAACCACATAGGATTCAAATAATCCAGGACAAAGGACAATTAACCCATTGGACAATTAATTAAAATCAAAAAGTCAAACATCATGGTTACGGAAGTTTAAATAAGCATAATTGTTTTATTGTATTTTTCATCGCAATTTTATTTACTGTCATTTTATTTATTGTCATTATTTTACGCACTTTAATTATCGTCATTTATCTTTACGCTTAAAATATAGAATCGACAAACCGGTCATTAAACGGTAAAACCCCCCTTTTATAATAATATTACTACTTATATAATTATATATATTTTGTATAAATATAGTTAAAAATATAGTAAGTATCACCAGCTCCCTGTGGAACGAACCGGACTTACTAAAAACTACACTACTCTACGATTAGGTACACTGCCTATAAGTGTTGTAGCAAGGTTTAGGTATATCCACTCGATAAATAAATAAATAAAACTTGTGTCATATTTTGTAGTATTTCCTAGTAAAAATAATACTATTTCGTACCCTCACGCTACATCATCACTACTACTCGTTCCTCCTACTACCGTTATAGTTCCGATTTTCTGTCTTTGTTGGAATGGACAACAACCACCATCACGGCTACCATCTTAAACTACCACAATCACCACCAAGAACCACCTTGATCACAAACATCCACTTTTAACAATAACGGTTTAATGTTTCTATTGTCGATTAACAAACACACACCACCAACCTTTCTTATTTTTCCTTCTTGGTGACAACCTCCCATCACTGAGAGCACCTCCCTCACTTCACCACCCAACACCCACCGGTCACCTTATCACCACCCACTTCCATCCGTCACCACTTCACTACCTCCTGACACTTCCACAACCATCATACATCACCCTACATCATCACCACGACTTCAACCACCATCATACTACTCGAAAACCCCTGCTACTGCGTTTATATTATTCTCTTCCTGTTTCAATCATAAACATCGACACCACCATTGTTAATGCTACACTACTACTGCACTTTGGTTCTATTTTAATTCTCAAACCAGGCTGCTACGTTTGCCGTTTCTTTTTCTACTATTGCTATTCAATGATCGAAGAACACCCATGAAGATTGTTGCTGCAACAATGAACTACCATCGAACCACCACCAAAACCTTGCTACTTTTCCTTCGTTACATCTGTTGCTCGTATGCTTACTGTTCCGGTAACTTCACCATTGATGAAGACCACCCTACAAATCATCTATCTGTTACGATATCAAATTGTTACAGCTGTTTTTTTTTTAATGTTTATGTTACTCTTTTAACGAAGGTAGTGATGACAGTAAGGAATGATGATAATAATGATGATAACAAGGATGATGGTAAGAGATTAAGATGATTCGGTGTTGATGAGATAACGATTGTAGGATGATGACAATGATCGATGCTTTTGATGGTATGATAATTTTTTTTAAGAATAAAATAATAAAAGTGTATGATGGTGATGATGTTGACAGTAAGAAACCGGGACTTTTGTTGATACTAATTTAGTCTTGGACTAACCTATTAATTGGATTGAAATCTTGGGCCATTGAATCGATGAAAGGACTCCATCAATATTGGGCCTGATTAGTTGTACTTGGGTTCCTTTTATTTAGTAATAGGACTAAACATAAGTGGGCTGAGATGTTGGGCCGAAATCTATTTTTCTGTTGGGCCGAAGTAAATGGGTCATAT
Organism: Rutidosis leptorrhynchoides; assembly: GCF_046630445.1. Lineage (NCBI taxonomy): Eukaryota > Viridiplantae > Streptophyta > Magnoliopsida > Asterales > Asteraceae > Rutidosis > Rutidosis leptorrhynchoides. The sequence goes on along the minus strand of NC_092339.1, from coordinate 336,364,050 downwards.
AGATTAGGCTGTGATATAAAACAGAAAAGTTCCAACAGAGCATTGGCTAGAGTGTGGGTGTTTAAGCGAGAGGTCGTGGGTTCAAATTCGGACTTTGGCATTTTTTTTGGCTACTCCTTTGAGGTAGTCATTACTATTACTATTACTCTTATTATTATTATTTTATTATTATTTTTACTATTATTATTATTATTATTATTATTATTATTATTATTATTATTATTATTATTAACATTATTATTATTATTATGATTACAAATATAAAGATTATAGATACAAATATTAATATAGAAATGATTAAAATTTGAATTAAGTTACAATTTAATGAATTATTAATATTATTATTATCATTACTATAATACAATTATTTTTATTTTTTTTATCAAATAAATAATAGTTATATAAAAAATATAATTTATACATAAAACAAAGCTATATTAATATTATTATGATGAGTATTAAGTATTTATTTAAATATAAAAATAAATATAGCCTAACTAAGTAATGGAACATTTAATTTATTAATATAAAAAGTATACCACTAATAATATACGAATTTGTTCGATTACCATTATATGTGTTAATATATATATATATATAAATGATATAGGTTCGTGAATCCGAGGCCAACCTTGCGTTGTTCAATATAGTCATATGTATTTTTACTACAAAATACATTAGGTGAGTTTCATTAATCCCTTTTTAAATACTCTTGCAATATATATTTTTGGGACTGAGAATACTTGCGCTGCTTTTATAAATGATTTACAAAATAGGCACAAGTACGTGAAACTACATTCTATGGTTGAATTATCGAAATCGAATATGCCCCTTTTTATTAAGTCTGGTAATCTAAGAATTAGGGAACAGACACCCTAATTGACGCGAATCCTAAGGATAGATCTATCGGGCCTAACAAACCCCATCCAAAGTACTGGATGCTTTAGTACTTCGAAATTTATATCATATCCGAAGGGTGTCCCGGAATGATGGGGATATTCTTATATGCATATTGTTAATGTCGGTTACCAGGTGTTCAATCCATATGAATGATATTTTTGTCTCTATGCATGGGACGTATGTTTATGAGAAATGGAAATATGAAATCTTGTGGTCTATTAAAATTATGAAATGATTTTTATGTTAAACTAATGAACTCACCAACCTTTTGGTTGACACTTGAAAGCATGTTTATTCTCAGGTACGGAAGAAATCTACCGCTGTGCGTTTGATCATTTTAAAGATATTACTTGGAGTCATTCATGACATATTTCAAAAGACGTTGCATTCGAGTCGTTGAGTTTATCAAGATCATTATTAAGTCAATTATAGTTGGATATATTATGAAATGATATGCATGTCTGTCAACTTCAGATGAAATGAAAGATTGTCTTTTCAAAACGAATGCAATGTTTGTAAAATGTATCATATAGAGGTCAAGTACCTCGCGATGTAATCAACTGTTGGGAATCGTTTATAATCGATATGGACTTTGTCCGGATGGATTAGGACGGGTCCTTTCAATTCCAACCAAATCTTATTATACTGTCGTGAAAAATTCTATCAATCTTCTCAAATAACATCTGCTTGTGCATAAGTAACTAATCCTTTCCAACTACTACTTTAAAACTTCCAAGTTTTGTTGACATGAGGCCATCTCCAAATGACCCACCTGTTAATTTTTAAGGTACTACTTTAAATTATTCCTCTATCTCTGCCAGCTTGCCATTAGCTTGTCCTATAGAACACTTAACTCTCATGGTTGTTGATGGCTTATTAGTCGTAACACTATGGTTCTCAGATATAAGGTTTCTATCGCTCTAGTATTAAACAACTTCGAAACGTACCCTAACTAAAATCAGGATCCATGCGAGTTTCCATAGCTGAGATAACGATTGCTCTACCACAAGTAAGTCCAAGGTTTTTCCTATTTGAGAACTTTTTCCTTAAGTGTCCAGGGTGTGTATATCTATAACAAATTTTCGGGTTATCATCTCTGCAATCAAGGCCCTTACAGTATCTGGGCTTAGTGGTTATTCCTACCTCTAACAGACCATAATGCGTACACTCAAGTGGTTCCTACCAAAATTCCCTTTGAATCGCTTCATATTCCTTATATAGTGACATTGGGACTTCTGCATGATTCACTTCAATATAATCACGCTGGCCTGGCGTCATTATATTGTACTAAATCGTACGTTCATTCCAATATTACTCCATATGATCAATGTAACGTGATCACTTCAAGTTCTTCTCAATTTCATCTAACGGTACTTTATCTATACTATCTCAAAACAATATCTACATAATTAATCTCATGGTTTCTCGGTGTGGGTGCGTATGTTTCGTAGGTCATGCATCAATGCCTAAATGTCCTGAAATTTCTTCAAAATGTTCGAGTTCAGGTAATGTCGTTAGGTTCCTTTCTAGAAATTCAATCTGGGTCACGTGTCGAGTTGTACATGTAGCAAGTAGTAATACGATATGTCTTGAGGCGACTTCCAAGTCTTTGGGTACGGATGAGCATCAGTAGAAAACACTATGACCTTGTGAAAGGAGATGTCCTCCCGACTTCTCCAATGCCTAAGAGTGTTAGGGACCTAAGTCTAGAAGTGTTGTTAGATCGTCGACTAGTGGTGAAGAATGAAAGAGATAAGTGACGGTCATGAAAGTCTACATGATACGAGTCAACTTACGGAAACTGAACAACCTTCTAATGTTCATACGTCGTACGTGGCTAATTAGGGTGAGCTCGGGGTGCGGTTACTTCGACAAGTCCTCGCATATCTCCTCTTTCGAGGATCAACCTTAGTGGGAGTGTAATCCGAGGGGTACTCTTCCTAGATTGCGTGAAGTAACGTTTCGATCTCTGGAACGGTGGAATGGTAGTAACATGTGGATCACGATAGTAGTCCTTAGGGTTAGACGAGTGGGAAAAGGGTTCAGAAAAACTTCTGAACTAAGAAAGATAAATTCTCCAAGTCGGTACAGCAAAAAACAGACGGGTAGCAAGCACGTAATCAGGCATAGCAACTATAGTAGCCTAGATCGTCTACAGCAGTACGTAGCATGGCAATATTAACAGTACTAAATAGAAGTAACATGCAATCAAAAGCAGATAGTAGCATGCAGTAACGAGGATAAGCAATAGCATACAGCGAGTTCACATAGCAGTAAGAGTGAGCAGTAGCATGCAGCAAGATCATACAGCAGTAAAAGTAGACAATAGCATACAGTAAGTTCCGCAGTAACAAGTAACCAAGCAAGTTGTAGATTAGTCCTATTAGTGAATCCTACTCGGTCTGGTCTAGACTCACTAATGCAACCTAATTCCCTACAACTAATGCTCTGATACCAAATGTGACGCCCCGTACAAAACCATCGTGTACGGATCATCAACAACAGGATCATTACAAGGTCAAACACTATATGCAGTTTGAAAACCAGTTTTGCATTCATGAAAAGATAGCGTTTTACAAAAGATAACGTGCTTCCTATGAATAGAAGTATAAACATAAGTACGTGACCCAAAGGTCTTTACAAAGCCATTGTTTGAAAATAACATAAGTTACGAATGCAAAATAAAAGTAATGCAGCGGAAAATATAACACAGCAGGTCCGTAATAGCAAGTCTATAACACCAAGACAGGAAGTCTAACAGCGGAAGCAACAACATCTAAGAACCTAAGAAATACATGCTTAAAAAGTTAACACGAATGTTGGTGAGCTATAGTTTGTTTGTAATCAGTAATGTAATGTAGGCCACGAGATTTTAGTGCTTCAACCAGTAGTTTAAATCAGTAATTCAAATTAGTATGATAAAGTATATGCTTAACCGTGGGCACTTGGTAACTAACTTAACGTTTATAATGTAGTGACCCGAACTTTTCCATGTTTGTATATATTAATTGAGATTAATATTTACATGATTAAATGTTTGCAACATGTTAAGCAATCAAACTTGTTAAGACTTGATTAATTGAAATATGTTTCATATAGACAATTGACCACCCAAGTTGACCGGTGATTCACGAACGTTAAAACTTGTAAAAACTATATGATGACATATATATGGATATATATATAGTTAACATGATACTATGATAAGTAAACATATCATTAAGTATATTAACAATGAACTACATATGTAAAAACAAGACTACTAACTTAATGATTTTTAAACGAGACATACATGTAACGATTATCGTTGTAAAGACATTTAATGTATATATATCATATTAAGAGATATTCATACATGATAATATCATGATAATATAATAATTTAAAATCTCATTTGATATTATAAACATTGGGTTAACAACATTTAACAAGATCGTTAACCTAAAGGTTTCAAAACAACAATTACATGTAACGACTAACTTAATGATTTTTAAACGAGACATATATGTAACGATTATCATTGTAAAGACATTTAATGTATATATATCATATTAAGAGATATTCATACATGATAATATCATGATAATATAATAATTTAAAATCTCATTTGATATTATAAACATTGGGTTAACAACATTTAACAAGATAAATAACCTAAAGGTTTCAAAACAACAATTACATGTAACGACTAACGATGACTTAACGACTCAGTTAAAATGTACATACATGTAGTGTTTTAATATGTATTTATACACATTTGAAAGACTTCAATACACTTATCAAAATACTTCTACTTAACAAAAATGCTTACAATTACATCCTCGTTCAGTTTCATCAACAATTCTACTCGTATGCACCAGTATTCTTACTCGTATAATACACAGCTTTTAGATGTATGCACTATTGGTATATACACTCCAATGATCAGCTCTTAGCAGCCCATGTGAGTCACCTAACACATGTGGGAACCATCATTTGGCAACTAGCATGAAATATCTCATAAAATTACAAAAATATGAGTAATCATTCATGACTTATTTACATGAAAACAAAATTACATATCCTTTATATCTAATCCATACACCAACGACCAAAAACACCTACAAACACTTTCATTCTTCAATTTTCTTCATCTAATTGATCTCTCTCAAGTTCTATCTTCAAGTTCTAAGTGTTCTTCATATATTCTACAAGTTCTAGTTACATAAAATCAAGAATACTTTCAAGTTTGCTAGCTCACTTCCAATCTTGTAAGGTGATCATCCAACCTCAAGAAATCTTTGTTTCTTACAGTAGGTTATCATTCTAATACAAGGTAATAATCATATTCAAACTTTGGTTCAATTTCTATAACTATAACAATCTTATTTCAAGTGATGATCTTACTTGAACTTGTTTTCGTGTCATGATTCTGCTTCAAGAACTTCGAGCCATCCAAGGATTCGTTGAAGCTAGATCCATTTTTCTCTTTTCCAGTAGTTTTATCCAAGGAACTTAAGGTAGTAATGATGTTCATAACATCATTCGATTCATATATATAAAGCTATCTTATTCGAAGGTTTAAACTTGTAATCACTAGAACATAGTTTAGTTAATTCTAAACTTGTTCGCAAACAAAAGTTAATCCTTCTAACCTGACTTTTAAAATCAACTAAACACATGTTCTATATCTATATGATATGCTAACTTAATGATTTAAAACCTGGAAACACGAAAAACACCGTAAAACCGGATTTACGCCGTCGTAGTAACACCGCGGGCTGTTTTGGGTTAGTTAATTAAAAACTATGATAAAATTTGATTTAAAAGTTTTTATTCTGAGAAAATTATTTTTATTATGAACATGAAACTATATCCAAAAATTATAGTTAAACTCAAAGTGGAAGTATGTTTTCTAAAATGGTCATCTAGACGTCATTCTTTCGACTGAAATGACTACCTTTACAAAAACGACTTGTAACTTATTTTTCCGACTATAAACCTATACTTTTTCTGTTTAGATTCATAAAATAGAGTTCAATATGAAACCATCGCAATTTGATTCACTCAAAACGGATTTAAAATGAAGAAGTTATGGGTAAAACAAGATTGGATAATTTTTCTCATTTTAGCTACGTGAAAATTGGTAACAAATCTATTCCAACCATAACTTAATCAACTTGTATTGTATATTATGTAATCTTGAGATACCAATGACACGTATACAATGTTTCGACCTATCATGTCGACACATCTATATATATTTTGGAACAACCATAGACACTCTATATGTGAATGTTGGAGTTAGCTATACAGGGTTAAGGTTGATTCCAAAATATATATAGTTTGAGTTGTGATCAATACTGAGATACGTATACACTGGGTCATGGATTGATTCAAGATAATATTTATCGATTTATTTCTGTACATCTAACTGTGGACAACTAGTTGTAGGTTACTAACGAGGACAGCTGACTTAATAAACTTAAAACATCAAAATATATTAAAAGTGTTGTAAATATATTTTGAACCTACTTTGATATATATGTATATATTGTTATAGGTTCGTGAATCAACCAGTGGCCAAGTCTTACTTCCCGACGAAGTAAAAATCTGTGAAAGTGAGTTATAGTCCCACTTTTAAAATCTAATATTTTTTGGATGAGAATACATGCAGGTTTTATAAATGATTTACAAAATAGACACAAGTACGTGAAACTACATTCTATGGTTGAATTATCGAAATCGAATATGCCCCTTTTTATTAAGTCTGGTAATCTAAGAATTAGGGAACAGACACCCTAATTGACGCGAATCCTAAAGATAGATCTATTGGGCCTAACAAACCCCATCCAAAGTACCGGATGCTTTAGTACTTCAAAATTTATATCATATCCGAAGGGTGTCCCGGAATGATGGGGATATTCTTATATATGCATCTTGTTAATGTCGGTTACCAGGTGTTCACCATATGAATGATTTTTATCTCTATGTATGGGATGTGTATTAAATATGAAATCTTGTGGTCTATTATTATGATTTGATATATATAGGTTAAACCTATAACTTACCAACATTTTTGTTGACGTTTTAAGCATGTTTATTCTCAGGTGATTATTAAGAGCTTCCGCTGTCGCATACTTAAATAAGGACGAGATTTGGAGTCCATGCTTGTATGATATTGTGTAAAAACTGCATTCAAGAAACTTATTTTGTTGTAACATATTTGTATTGTAAACCATTATGTAATGGTTGTGTGTAAACAGGATATTTTAGATTATCATTATTCGATAATCTACGTAAAGCTTTTTAAACCTTTATTGATGAAATAAAGGTTATGGTTTGTTTTAAAATGAATGCAGTCTTTGAAAAACGTCTCATATAGAGGTCAAAACCTCGCAACGAAATCAATTAATATGGAACGTTTTTAATCAATAAGAACGGGACATTTCATATAACCCCCTAAAAGTACACTTGGCGAGTGCGTATGTTTACGAAGTATTAAACACCAGTTAAATGCTAGCGCGACTAGCCCGAGTGGGGATGTCAAACCCTTTGGATCCATATCTAAGATTCTCGTTCACCAGTTCAAAAACCAATGACTAAACATTACCGAGCTAAGGGGAAGTTTATGCCGTTGTATAACCCACACATATATAAAGTTTAAGTACTCGTGCCTAGTATGTAAAACGTAAAAATTGCATGTATTCTCAGTCCCAAAATAGTTAAAGTAAAAAGGGATGCTATAACTCACAGTGATAAGAGCGGTAAAGTCGATAATGAAAGTATGAAAGTAGTAAGTGTAGAGACCCGTCCTAATCCATTCAGACGAAGTCCGTATCGATTATAAATGATTCACAATAGTTGATTACATCGCGATGTACTTGACCTCTATATGATACATTTTACAAATATTACATTCTTTTTTGAAAAGATAATATTTCATTTCATCGAAAGTTGACGGCATGCATACCATTTCATAATATATCTAACTATAATTGACTTAATATTAATCTTGATGAACTCAACGACTCGAATGCAACGTCTTTTGAAATATGTCATAAATGACTCCAAGTAATATCCCTAAAATGAGCAAATGCACAGCGGAAGATTTCTTTCGTACCTGAGAATAAACATGCTTTAAAATGTCAACCAAAAGGTTGGTGAGTTCATTAGTTTAACATAAATAATCATTTCCATCATTTTAATAGACCACAAGATTTTAATTTCTCATAAATATACGTCCCATGCATAGAGACAAAAATAATCATTCATATGGATTGAACACCTGGTAACCGACATTAACAAGATGCATATAAGAATATCCCCTATCATTCCGGGATCCTCCTTCGGACATGATATAAATTTCGAAGTACTAAAGCATCCGGTACTTTGGATGGGGTTCGTCGGGCCCATAGATCTATCTTTAGGATTCACGTCAATTAGGGTGTCTGTTCCCTAATTCTTAGATTACCAGACTTAATAAAAAGGGGCATATTCGATTTTGATAATTCAACCATAGAATGTAGTTTCACGTACTTGTGTCTATTTTGTAAATCATTTATAAAAATTGTGCATGTATTCTCAGCCCAAAAATATAAAGGGTAAAACGGTAAATGAAACTCACCTAATATATTTTGTAGTAAAAATACATATGACAATATTGAACAATGCAGGGTTGGCCTCGGATTCACGAACCTATATTAAGTGTATATATATCAATACACGTACTCGTAATCGAATAAGTTTAATGATGTTATTATTTTTTTTATAAACAAAATATTTTGTTATGTTATATGTGTTGAATATATAAATTTATGTATTTCATTTGTTTACCCAAACAGTAGTTCTAATTATACTAAGTTAATATTAGTAATGATGAAAATACTGATAATAACCTTATTAACATACTTATGTTAATACTAATAGTTATACTATTTTTAAAATGATAATAATACTAATTTTTATGAAAGTAATAATAAATTGTATCATTTTTATAATAATATTAATAATACTAATAATATTTGTAATATCGATAATAATATTAAAATGGTAAAATTAATAATATTAGTATTTACTTTTAGTAATGCTATCGATAATATTAATACTAATATGATATTACTAGTAATGATAATGATAATAATAGTAGTCATATTTGTAATTTTTACTTGTTAGTAATAATAAATGGTAACTTTCATTAGTAAAAATAATAATAATAATCATAATCTTAATAATAATACTTATAATTTCATTTATAATTATGATAATAATAAAAGGTAACTAATACTTATTAGTAACAATAATGATAATAATAACTATAATTCTTAGCAATAATACTAATAATTAATAATAATAATAATAATAATAATAATAATAATAATAATAATAATAATAATAATAATAAAAATGGTAACCATAATGATAAAAGTAATAAAGAATTTAGTTAACTACCTCAAAGAAGCCTTTAAAAAAAATTGTTGCAAACCGGACTCGAACCCTCGACCTCCCGCTCACCCAAACATTACTCAACCATCTGAACCGTTTCACGTTTCTGATTTAATACACAACAGAAATATATTTAACCCGTATCTATTGTGTTCATCTTCTTCTTCTTCCTCTCTTAATTCAATCCATTCATAATCATCTTCTAATCTTACTAATTATTACATAATCGAGTTTAGGGCTTACCATCCAACCTAAAGATACATATTTGTGATTGATTGGGTTTAAAAAAAAAAGAATGAAGCAGCATAGCTGTTGTTCTGCTCGTCGACATGTTAAAAAAAATATGATTTCGTGATTTATAAGGTTTTAACTAACGGTTATAACATGAAACAAGTTTCAAATGAGTCATAAAAGCTTTTCCAATCCTTAATTTAGACATAAACGATTTCTAAAATATCAATTTGATTGAAGAACACATATTTGACTTTTTTACAAAAATACTTTGACTTCGAAATTCTTGTTTGTTTCTTCAAATTAGCTTTTGTAACTTTGAAGAAAGTTTCAAGAAATCAATTAGAACGTTTCTGCATTTTTAGATTTTGCTAAACGGTTCGAATTCGAAGTATGAAGAAAATTAATAGGATCAGAGGTTTTTCGCTGATAAACAGAAAGAAAGAAAAATAAATAAAAAAATCCATCTATTTTCTCTAGATTAATACGCAAGAGTGGTTGATATGTTGCTGTTCAAAATTGATAAAAGTCTTGTGGTAGGGTTGATGTAAATCGACAGTTTCACAGGTTTAATAGTAAAATGCAAATAAGAAAGAAAAAGAAAAGAAACAGAATCAGATGTTGATAAAATAAAAAAAAAAATTACGCGTACAAGTACCTGGTATCATATATGTATACTTATATCAATCTGCATATTGATCCATGTAACTGAATTTATATTTTTATTTCTATTTCTCTTGTGATTATATAGTTATATTTATAGTTTATGATTAATCTTTTAATAATTATAATAATGTTAAATAAAAATGGTTATGAAACATATAACTATAATAAAAGTAATAATAATAGAAATAATAATAATAATATCAATAATCAAAACGATACTAATAACAAAAATGATATTAATATCAGTGATATAAAAATAAAATGATAATTTTGAAAGCTATAATAATACTAATAATGCATTGAAATCATAGCTTTAGTAAAGTTATTAAAATTTTAATTTTTATGATATTAGTATTACACAATAGTTTTATATTAATAACGATAATGATAAATAATATTTTAGTAACAATATAATATTAATCAAAATAGACATAATTTTACTATTACAATAATAATAATAATAACATTAGTAATAATACCATGACAAATTACATGTGATAAAGTTCATGTACCATATATTGAAATAAAATAACTATTCTGATCTTAATATTAGTATTATTATTAATCATAATAATGAAGGTAATAATAATATTAATGTAACAACTTATTTTGTATAATATTTTAAATTTTTAATTTTAATGAGTTAATAATATTTTATAATTTCTAATACGTACCTTTATAATTATATACATATTTATATCTATATAATTAATTGTTTACAAACAATTGTTCGTGAATCGTCGGAGACGGTCAAAGTCAAATGCATTATTGGAAATAGTTCAAACATTATGAGACTCAATTTAATAGACTTTGCTTATCATGTCGAAATAATATAGGATTAAGTTTAAATTTGGTTGGAAATTCTCGGGTCATCACAGTACCTACCCGTTAAAGAAATTTCGTCCCGAAATTTAATTGAGGTGGTCATGGCTAATAATAAAAATGTTTTCATGACGAATATGAGTTGATAAATTGAGTTTTATCATCATTGAGTACTATGGATATAAATATTTCGATTATTCGAAGAGTACGAATGAAGCTATCACCAAAGAGTGAAATAGGAAAGTAAAGATTCATCTTAACTTTTGACAGAGTCAGGGTTGAATTTAGAAAATAAGGTGCGTCTTAACTTTTGACGTTGTCTCGGTTGAATTCAGGAATTCAAGGGATTTATAGAAAATCTTAGAAATCTAAAAGATTTGATTTCTTCGGCGAATAAGGAAATTAAGAGCTCTTATAATTAAATACGATGATCTGCCTCGATTACTCTGTCTGATATTCCCATTATAAAATAAACTTTTTCCGTTCCATTATTCTCACCATTCTTATACTTTCCTTCTTGTTTCATACATCCAAAAGATTCTGAAAATGCTTAATCCAGTTCTGATCCTCGTCCTCATTCTTACTATCGTAACAATCATTCTCCTTTTCCAACTTCCACCAAAGGAATCTGCTTTCTTCTACTTCGCCCTTGGGATTATAATGTTTTTAATTCTCCCGTGTCTTTATGTTGCGATAAACATTGATATACACGGTTTGTAATTTATGTGTTGTTATCAGGCTTTATATTCTCCCTTATATTTCAATGCTCTATGCTTTTGTTTTCTCTTTCTGACTTCAACTCAAGCGAAAAATGCTCCAGAATTTGTAGATATAGAGTTTCGAATAATGTTCTAAGCAGGAAGGAACATGATAGTACGATTTGATTTTCAAGTTTATCAACATCACGGAAGATAGAACCATCAAGAATACATTTTCTTGATTTGTTCAGGAGTTAAGTAGAATGAAAGAGTTATGTAACATGGCACATGATGACGTTAGGGTCTGTGAATCATCACTTTCCATTAGAAACTCAGCATGACTTACTGTAATATAATCACGTTGATCAAGTGTCATTATATTATACTAACTCATGCATCAGTTCCCAACACTACTTCAAAAACATTCATATTTTAAATTCAAAAGTTTTAGAATTTAGAAACTAAAATAGTTTCGTTTATGATATTATACAGATAACGTGAAGAAATAAATAATTTTGGACGAGAATATTTATGAAAATATCCTCAGAAATATCGAAGATATTTATGATAATATTTTGGAATTTCTAAGTTTGATGGTTGATGAAGAAAGATTTTTCCGCAAGATTTTAACATGACTTCGGAGCAAGATATTTGCTGAAGATTTCATTGGATCCAGAATTACATGAATTCTTTGAATATAGGGTTCGGTCTCTGTATTTGTCCTTGGTTTCCTTCATAGTTCGCTCAATCTGTTTTTCAGTACCAAATTTTCTATCGAGCGTTCTTAACACTCCTTTCTTTATCATCAAACTTTTGGCCGTTTAGACCATCTACCGTTTTTCTGTTTCCTCTGCATTTAATGCTACAATATCTGAATCATCGGTTATCAATCCGAGGTGGTTTCAGGAGAATTGTATTTTTAGATGATTAAACGCTGATGGTATTATGGTGGAATATGAAAGGTTCTCCGGTAATAATAAAAGAGCACACATATATTTCAAGGTTATAATAAAGTTGTTTCGAATGAAAAGTCGAAGTTGTCTTGCTGGAGTTGTGACAAATTTGGCTAGTTTAAAGAAGAACTGCAAAGTTATTTTGGGTAACAATAACACTGAAGGAATTAGCACAGCTACATGTTAAACGTTTACTCAGTTTCCGAGAGTTTTTCAGGTGCATAACTATATGCATAAATCTTTCCTTCTGTAGGTGAAGTGCGGTTGATTCATCCTATCGATTGAGGTGTTTTCAAGAATCATGAAAGGTTTGAATCGTAGATCGTAATCGTCAAGATACAAATGAAGTTTAGGATGAAATCAAGTGGCAACTTGAAGAATTGTTTAGTTTCATATGTTATAATCAATATTTTAATTCATTTTAATTGTCCAATGTTATTAGTCCACAGTCGATAGTCCACAGTTGACAGTCCAATAATTCATATATAGTTTAATATATAATATTTGAATTAATTAATACGTGTCGTGACCCGTATACGTCTCAGACTCGATCACAACTCAAACTATATATATTATTGTAGAATCAACCTCAACCCTATATAGAGAACTCAATCATTACTGCATATAGAGTGTCTATGGTGATTCCAAATAATATATATAGATGCGTCGATATGATATGTCAAAACCTTGTATACGTGTCCCGATATTTAAAGTGCGTAAAATAAATACCGAAATTAAATGACGATAAATAAAATGCGTAAAGTAAATAACAGAAATTAAATGACGATAAATAAAATTGCGAGAATATAAATTGCGATAAATAAACTGCGATAAATAAATTGCGATAATTAAAAGGTAATACGGAATTAACAGTTAGCTAGGAGCAGTTAGCTAGGAACAGTTAGCATGGATTCTTAACAATATTTCAATTAGTTAATTCATTTGTTTCTAACAAATTTTATTTTGTTCAATGTTTTCTTCATTATGCCACTTGTTGGATTCTGAGAAGTCAAAATCCAAATATGAAATTGAATAAAATAGTTATTCTTTGGTGAACGGATACGTATATCAGTGGTTGTAAATAGGATAGTAAACGACTGTTGGATCAGCTTTCGAAGAATGTACATTGTAACTTATTAATGTGAAATTTAAATATTCCTCGGGTATTACCTACCCGTTAAAATATTTTCATCATTAACAGTTTGTACGAAAGAATTTTTTTATTTTAATTACAATCTTTATGAAAATATATATACGTATATATTTTCTTCAGACGTAATCATGGGTTTAATGAGTCAATGTGATATTACACTCGTCAGATTTACGGTTAAAACTAAAGTACATAATCTCTAAGACATTAAAGATTACATAATTGCCATGAAGGACGAAGATAGTTTATGTAGAACGATTCGTAGAACGATGATTATATTCGAGGTACCGAATGAGACGTTGAGGCATGTGACGTTGAAACTTGGGTTGTTAGTGGTAATGGTATTGATGTTGTTGCTGAAGATGGTAAGTTTTACACCATATTCTGCAAATTGATTACTCGAGCGCGAAGCTTGTTGACTTCTTCCATTATTCCGGAATGATTGTCGGTTGGAACGAGTAGCTGAATAAGGTTTAGAATTGTGGATAGAATATAATCGTGTTGAGATATTCGGGAAATGAGGGTGAAAATGGTGTTTCGGACAGGTTCGCCGGTAAATGCTTCATGTTCATCGCCAAGAGGTAAATTCGGCTGGTGGAAGGAATCGCCTTCTTCTTGCCTCCATTGATTAAGTTGACTACGAACACATCCTCAATTCATCCAGAACAGATGATGGCTAATTGGTTGATCCATTCCGATCATACTGCTTTCGGAGCTCGAGTGAAAATCCATGTCGGAATAACTGTCAAAATAACTATCGGAATCTGAGGGACTCGAACTGGTTGAGGGATTCATCTCGTACGATCAGATGAAGGATTTTTGATAAAAAAAATAGATTATATGATATAGATTAGTACCCTGCAATACATAATTTACATATGCATATATAATACTAAAATCCCATAAGTTACGAAAGAATCTACGGAAGCTGTCAGGCAAAGGTAACAATAACAGATACGCTAAGATATGAATTTATCTATACACTGTCTATGCAATAGAGGCAGTAAGACATGTCTAGACTAAGAATAATGAGCAGGTAATTTCCTAAGGATGATAAGCAGATGATTTCCAACAAAAAGATAAGCAAAACTTTTGACATGCAGACACGGTCGAAGTCCAGACTCACTAATGCATCCTAACAACTATCAATTAGACACACTAATGCAAGACCTGGTTCGCTAAGACCACCGCTCTGATACCAACTGTAGAGACCCGTCCTAATCTATCCGGACGAAGTCCGTATCAATTATAAACGATTCACAATAGTTGATTACATCGCGAGGTACTTGACCTCTATATGATACATTTTACAAACATTACATTCGTTTTTGAAAAGACAATATTTCATTTCATCGAAAGTTGACGGCATGCATACCATTTCATAATATATCTAACTATAATTGACTTTATATAAATCTTGATGAACTCAACGACTCGAATGTAACGTCTTTTGAAATATGTCATAAATGACTCCAAGTAATATCCCTAAAATGAGCAAATGCACAGCGGAAAATTTCTTTCGTACCTGAGAATAAACATGCTTTAAAATGTCAACGAAAAGGTTGGTGAGTTCATTAGTTTAACATAAATAATCATTTCCATCATTTTAATAGACCACAAGATTTTCATTTCTCATAAATATACGTCCCATGCATAGAGACAAAAATAGTCATTCATATGGATTGAACACCTGGTAACCGACATTAACAAGATGCATATAAGAATATCCCCTATCATTCCGGGATCCTCCTTCGGACATGATATAAATTTCAAAGTACTAAAGCATTCGGTACTTTGAATGGGGTTCGTCGGGCCCATAGATCTATCTTTAGGATTCGCGTCAATTAGGGTGTCTGTTCCCTAATTCTTAGATTACCAGACTTAATAAAAAGGGGCATATTCGATTTCGATAATTCAACCATAGAATGTAGTTTCACGTACTTGTATCTATTTTGTAAATCATTTATAAAAATTGTGCATGTATTCTCAGCCCAAAAATATAAAGGGTAAAACGGCAAATGAAACTCACCTAATGTATTTTGTAGTAAAAATACATATGACAATATTGAACAATGCAGGGTTGGCCTCGGATTCACGAACCTATATTAAGTGTATATATATCAATACACGTACTCGTAATCGAATAAGTTTAATGATGTTATTATTTTTTTTTATAAACAAAACATTTTGTTATGTTATATGTGTTGAATATATATATATTTATGTATTTCATTCGTTTACCCAAACAGTAGTTCTAATTATACTAAGTTAATATTAGTAATGATGAAAATACTGATAATAACCTTATTAACATACTTATGTTAATACTAATAGTTATACTATTTTTAAAATGATAATAATACTAATTTTTATGAAAGTAATAATAAATTGCATCATTTTTATAATAATATTAATAATACTAATAATATTTGTAATATCGATAATAATATTAAAATGGTAAGATTAATAATATTAGTATTTACTTTTAGTAATGCTATTGATAATATTAATACTAATATGATATTACTAGTAATGATAATGATAATAATAATAGTAGTTATATTTGTAATTTTTACTTGTTAGTAATAATAAATGGTAACTCTCATTAGTAAAAATAATAATAATAATCATAATCTTAATAATAATACTTATAATTTCATTTATAATTATGATAATAATAAAAGGTAACTAATACTTATTAGTAACAATAATGATAATAATAACTATAATTCTTAGCAATAATACTAATAATAATAATAATAATAATAATAATAATAATAATAATAATAATAATAATAATAATAATAATAATAATAATAATAATAATAATAATAATAATAGTAATAATAATAATAATAAAAATGGTAACCATAATGATAAAAGTAATAAAGAATTTAGTTAACTACCTCAAAGAAGCCTTTAAAAAAAATTGTTGCAAACCGGACTCGAACCCTCGACCTCCCGCTCACCCAAACATTACTCAACTATCTGAGCCGTTTCACGTTTCTGATTTAATACCCAACAAAAATATATTTAACCCGTATCTATTGTGTTCATCTTCTTCTTCTTCCTCTCTTAATTCAATCTATTCAAAATCATCTTCTAATCTTCCTATTATTACAGAATCGAGTTTAGGGCTTAACATCCAACCTAAAGATACATATTTGTGATTGATTGGGTTAAAAAAAAAGAATGAAGCAGCATAGCTGCTGTTCTGCTCGTCGACATGTTAAAAAAAATATATGATTTTGTGATTTATAAGGTTTTAACTAACGGTTATAACATGAAACAAGTTTCAAATGAGTCATAAAAGCTTTTCCAATCCTTAATTTCGACATAAACGATTTCTAAAATATCAATTTGATTGAAGAACACATATTTGACTTTTTTACAAAAATACTTTGACTTCGAAATTCTTGTTTGTTTCTTCAAATTAGCTTTTGTAACTTTGAAGAAAGTTTCAAGAAATCAATTAGAACGTTTCTGCATTTTTAGATTTTGCTAAACGGTTCGAATTCGAAGTATGAAGAAAATTAATAGGATCGGAGGTTTTTCGCTGATAAACAGAAAGAAAGAAAAATAAATAAATAAAATGCATCTGTTTTCTCTAGATTAATACGCAAGAGTGGTTGATATGTTGCTGTTCAAAATTGATAAAAGTCTTGTGGTAGGGTTGATGTATATCGACAGTTTCACAGGTTTAACAGTAAAATGCAAATAAGAAAGAAAAAGAAAAGAAACAGAATCAGATGTTGATAAAATAAAAAAATTACGCGTACAAGTACCTGGTATCATATATGTATACTTATATCTATCTGCATATTGATCCATGTAACTGAATTTATATTTTTATTTCTATTTCTCTTGTGATTATATAGTTATATTTATAGTTTATGATTAATCTTTTAATAATTATAATAATGTTAAATAAAAATGGTTATGAAACATATAACTATAATAATAGTAATAATAATAGAAATAATAATAATAATATCAATAATCAAAACGATACTAATAACAAAAATGAAATTAATATTAGTGATATAAAAATAAAATGATAATTTCGAAAGCTATAATAATACTAATAATGCATTGAAATCATAGCTTTAGTAAAGTTATTAAAATTTTAATTTTTATGATATTAGTATTACACAATAGTTTTATATTAATAACGATAATGATAAATAATATTTTAGTAACAATATAATATTAATCAAAATAGTCATAATTTTACTACTACAATAATAATGATAATAATAATAATAATAACAATAGTAATAATACCATGTCAAATTACATGTGATAAAGTTCATGTACCATATATTGAAATAAAATAACTATTCTGATCTTAATATTAGTATTATTATTAATCATAATAATGAAGGTAATAATAATATTAATGTAACAACTTATTTTGTATAATATTTTACATTTTTAATTTTAATGAGTTAATAATATTTTATAATTTCTAATACGTACCTTTATAATTATATACATATTTATATCTATATAATTAATTATTTACAAACAATTGTTCGTGAATCGTCGGAGACGGTCAAAGTCAAATGAATTCATGGAAATAGTTCAAACATTATGAGACTCAGTTTAATAGACTTTGTTTATCGTGTCGAAATCGTATAGGATTAAGTTTAAATTTGGTCGGAAATTCCCGGGTCATCACAGTAAGTCGGTCCGAAAGGTCGTCAACCTAAGTCAAAGGTTACTAGGTCAGTATGTTATCCTCATAAGTTCTAATAGTGCATAAAATAAGTTTAAGTGTCATCATCATCATCATTCATCATTGTAAAAGTTAAGTAAGTTTAAGAAGTATAGAGGTCGAAACAATAGGCTGACTTGGATCAGCTGCTACGGCATATACGTAAATTGAAAAGATGCGTAATCAGTGGCCATGGCTCCGTATGGGAGTCCTCAAGTTGCTGACCAATTTCCAGAACCAAACACGTCTTCATTTGACCGTGGTGACAGTTTAAGTGCGAGTAGGTCAGAAATTTCAGCACAACGTTAATAGGGTGTAGTGACTTTCGGAAGGCCATAAATCCTAAACAGTAACTCGGATTAAGACGAGGTCTAAACGGAAAATCATCAACTCAAACCGAACTAACTGAAAATAAACTTTCCAGTAGCCCAGGTGGTCTGATCAGATCCCGAAAATAGTAAGAAAGGTGCTCCGGTGGGGTTCTTAGTACTTGATGCTCATCACGGTTCTCATCCTTGATGCTTGTAGCCTCAAGTGTACAACTCATTGATGGATTAGCATCACCTTGACCAAGATTCTACCATCAACACACAATATTTTAAGACCAAGTAAGAACACAACTCATTTAAGAGTCTTAGATGGATGATGAACCAAGGTTACATCATATTCTTAGTCTTAACACAATTACAAGTTCCATTTACAACTAAAGCTACAAACTTTACTTCAATCAAACATGTATGAATATAATCTAAATCAAATGAAGTGATGGAACCCTAAGCTAGAGAGCTTGGATCCTTTTCACACAAGTTACAAGATTACAAAGCTAGAAAGCTCGAACCTTTGGAGTTCTTAAAGACCTTGAAGCATAAAGCTTAGATCTTTAAGTTACATGAAGACCATAAACACAAGTTTTGATCTTTATAACAAAGAAATAAGATCATAAGTTAGAAAACTTAGATCCAACAAATAGATATGAAGATTCAAGCTAGAAAGCTTGCATCTTGCTTGTTCTTTGAAGATCTTGAAGCATAAAGCTTGGATCTTTAAGTTACATGAAGATTACAAACACAAGTTTGAATCTTTATAACAAAATAACAAGATTAAAGTTAAAAGATTTAAATCTACAAAGTAGGTGAAGATTCAAAGCTAGAAAGCTTGAATCTTCCATGTTCTTGAAGGATTCAAATCCAAGTTTTGAATCTACAAGATGTAACAAGATCAAAAGCTAAAGAGCTTGATCCTTTAAATGATGTTGATGATTCGTGAATGATGAAGGGAAGAAGAAGAAGAAAATCAAAAACTTACAAGTTTTAGAGTGAGAAAGACTAGAGAGGAAATAAGAGAGTAAGTGTGTGTGAAATGCAAATGAGAGCAAGTGTAAAATGGATGGAATAAGGCTTGTATTTATAGGTGAATGGGGTGTGGGGAGGCTCTCAAAATCATAGCCTATGGGGGGGACAAAAGGGGAGACAAGTTTTCTTTTTGGTTAATGGTTGTCTAAAGTTGGTGCTTATGTTGGAATCCCATGCAACATTAAGGATAATGCTTGACAAAAATGCTAGTATGTTCCCTCTAATAAATGGGCATTTGTCTTACATATAAATGGGTCACTAGTTACTTATAATTGGGCTAATTAAATAGTCCACTAACTAGAGTAGGGTGGGCTAAGGTCCAACAAGGTAGAAAGTCCAACAAGACTAACTAGTAAGCATAAGTAAATTACTAAGCGTAATTAAGCATCCAAAAACCCAAGTAATTGTTATTATAATATAACAATCAATATTTCGTAGTCATAATATTCCGATTACGACAAAAGTTAAACGTGTACGCAGTACGCAGTTTGTTCGAAACGTCAAGTGACACTAACGGTCATAAAGGCTTCCGGTGATCAAGTTAAGTAACCTACGTAGTCAAATGCATGTTTTAACATATAAACGAAAGTAATCCATGTGTAGTAAGATTCCAAAGTAAAAAATAGCACAGTACGCACAAATACGCAGTTTCGCAAAAACACAAGGCACAAAAGAAAGTCAAAAAAGTCAGGTCGTTACACCGACTCTAGACAAGATTTCATCAATCATATCTCCTGGTAGGTCTTCTAAAATTTTTGGTTGTCTATCCTTAACGTCCATTTTTGTTTTTATACTGTAAAATAAACAAGAATTAGATTCGTAAAAGATAATTAACAAATAATACAGGCAATTTTTACATATATCTTAAAAGTACAAGCACACAACAATACATATATTACACATCATGATTATAACTCTTTATTCCGACTCACTCGTTTCTTCTTCTTCGGACTTAGTTCGTTTGGCTAATTTCCTAGGGATACATGGTGATCCTCTAATACGAGCTGTCATTTTCACAAATGGTTTAGAAAAACCTGGTGGCCTAGTTGTTCCCGGATTATTGTTAAAATCTAAGAAATACGGGTGTTTACGATACATATAAAGTTCATCAGGGTCGGAATCAGGTTTCTCTATTTTGATGCCTTTTCCCTTATTATTCTCTTTTGCCTTTTTAAATTGAATTGGGATAATTTCTATAACATCATCGAAATCCTCGTCGTGATCTGATTCATCAAAAAATTGGTAATTTTCCCAATATTTTGCTTCCTTGGCGGAAACACCATTACCATTTTTAACTTTGGTCCATTGGTTGAGCATTTTCTTTTATTTAATCATTTTACTGTAGGTATTAATATTTCATCCTCCAAAACCTCTTCTTCTTCCGGTTCCTCTTCTTCCGGTTCCTCCTCTTCTGGTTCCTCCTCTTCCGGTTCTTCCTCTTCCGGTTCTTCCTCGGGAATTTGTGAATCTTCTCAAAATATATTCGACTCTTCATTATTATTAGGTGAGTCGATGGGATTTGTACTAGAGGTAGACATCTATCACACAATATCAAACACATTAAGAGATTAATATATCACATAATTTTTACATGTTAGTAATATATAGTTTCTAACAAAAAAAAATGTTAAGCAATCGTTTTTAAAGAAAACACGGTCGAAGTCCAGACTCACTAATGCATCCTAACAAACTCGGTAAGACACACTAATGCAATTTTTTGGTGCTCTAAGACCAACGCTCTGATACCAACTGAAATGTCTCGTTCATATTGATTATAAACGTTCCATATTAATTGATTTTGTTACAAGGTTTTGACCTCTATATGAGACGTTTTTCGAAGACTGCATTCGATTTTTAAAACAACCATAACCTTTATTTTATCGATAAAGGTTTAAAATATTATGACGATTATCAAATAATAATAATCAAAATATAGCGTTCACACACGACCATTACATAATGGTTTACAATAATATTACACAACAATATATGTCTTCGAATGCAGTTTTCAAACAATATTATACAAGCATGGACTCCAAATCTTGTCCTTAATTTAGTATGCAACAGCGGAAGCTCTTAACAATTACCTGAGAATAAACATGCTTAAAACGTCAACAAAAATGTTGGTGAGTTATAGGTTTAACCTATATATTTATCAATCGTAATAATAGACCACAAGATTTCATATTTCCATTTTTTGTAAACATCATCCCATACATAGAGATAAAAATCATTCATATGGTGAACACCTGGTAACCGACATTAACAAGATGCATATAAGAATATCCCCATCATTCCGAGACATCCATCGGACATGATATAAAAACTCGAAGTACTAAAGAATCCACTACAACGGATGGGGTTTGTTGGGCCCAATAGATCTATCTTTGGGCCCAACATTTTTTATTACGTTTTAATGATTTGAGTATGTTAAGTCAGCAGTCCTCGTTAGTAACCTACAACTAGTTGTCCACAGTTAGATGTACAGAAATAAAGCAATATATATTATCTCGAATCAATCCCCGACCTCGTGTATACAAGCCTCAGGCTAGATCACAACTCAAAGTATATATAATATTTTGGAATCAACCTCAACCCTGTATAGCTAACTCCAACATTACTGCATATAGAGTGTCTATGGTTGTTTCAAAATATATATATAGATGGGTCGATATGATATGTTAAAACATTGTATTCGTGTCTATGGTATCCCAAGATTACATAATATATGTTAGAATACATGTATAATACAATATAAGTTAGTTAAGTTAGGATTTGTATAGATTTGTTACAAATTTCACGTAGCTATAACAAGCAAAATTATCCAATCTTGTTTTACCCATAACTTCTTCGTTTTAAATTCGTTTTGAGTGATTCAAGATGCTATGGTTTTATATTGAACTTAAGTTTATGAATCTAAACAGAAAAAATATAAGTTTATAGTCAAAAATACAGATTACAAGTCGTTTTTGTAAAGGTAGTCATTTCAGTCGAAAGAACGACGTCTAGATGACCATTTTGGAAAACATACTTCCACTTTGAGTTTAACCATGATTTTTGGATATAGTTTCATGTTCATAAGAAAAATCATTTTCTCAGAAGAATAGCTTTTAAATCAAATTTTGTCATAGTTTTTAATTATCCAAACCAAAACAGCCCCCGATTTTACTACGACGGCGTATATCCGGTTTTACGGTGTTCTTCGTGTTTCTAGGTTTTAAATCATTAAGTTAGCATGACATATAAATATAGAACATGTTTTTAGTTACTTTTAAAAGTTAAGTTAGAAGGATTAACTTTGTTTGCGAACAAGTTTAGAATATACTAAACTATGTTCTAGTGATTACAAGTTTAAATCTTCGAATAAGATGGTTATATATATATATATATATATATATATATATATATATATATATATATATATATATATATATATATATATATATATATATATATATATATATATATATATATGAATAGAATGATGTTATGAACATCATTACTACCTCAATTTTAGTAGGTAAACCTACTAGAAGTGATAAGAAATGATCTAGCTTCAAAGGATCTTGGATGGCTTGAAAGTTCTTGAAGTAGGATCATGACACAAAAACAAGTTCAAGTAAGATTTTTACTCGAATTAAGATAGTTTATAGTTATAGAAATCGAATCAAAGTTTGAATATGAATATTACCTTGAATAAGAAAGATAAACTACTATAAATAATAAAGGTTTCTTGATCTTAGATGATTACTTGGAATAGATTAGAAAGCTTGGAAGTAAACTAGTAAACTTGAAAGGATTTTTGAAGTGTTCTTGAAGTGTTCTTCCTATGATGATTATAGCTTGATTCTTGAAGTAATTTTTGATGAAGATGATTATTAGTTACTGGAAAAATTCATTCATAAGTGTGTGTAGGTGTTGAGAGAGAATTAGAAAGAGAATTGGAAGTGAAATGGAGTGGGTGGTGAGTGGTGAAGGGTGAGTGGGGTTAAAAGGAGTTCTTGTTTTGTTTCCTTGCTCATAAGTCATGCTAGTTGCCAAATGATGGTTCTCACATGTGTTGGTGACTCACAAGGGTTGCTAAGAGCTAATCATTAGAGTGTATATACCAATAGTAAATACATCTAGAAGCTGTGTATTGTACGAGTACGAATACGGGTGCATACGAGTAGGATTGTTGATGAAAACAAATGAGAGTGTAATTGTGACCAACTTTGATAAGTATGAGTGTTTTGATATGTGTCTTGAAGTCTTCCAAAAGTGTATTAATACATCTTAATAAACTACATGTATATACATTTTAACTGGGTTGTTAAGTCATCGTTAGTCGTTACATGTAAGTGTTGTTTTTGAAACCTTTAAGATAACGATCTTATTTAATGTAGTTAACCCATTGTTTATTATATTTAGTGAGATGTTAATTTATCATATTATCATGATAACATGATGTATGAATATATCTTAATACGATATATATATTAAAATGTCGTTACAACGATAATCGTTATATATATAACTCGTTTTGAAATCCTTAAGTTAGTAGTCTTGTTTTACATATGTAGTTCATTGTTAACATACTTAATGATATAAATAATTATCATTTTATCATGTTAAATATAGTGTAATAATATCTTAATATGATACATATGTATTTGGTAAGACGTTGTCATAACGATAATCGTTATATATATATATCGTTTCGAGTTTCTTAATTCAATAGTCTCATTTTATGTATATAACTCATTGTTAATATACCTAGTGAGATACTTACCTATCATAAAATCATGTTGACTATATATATATGTCCATATATATATATATGAAATGCCCCGTTCATATTAATTATAAACGTTTCATATTAATTGGTTTCTTTGCGAGGTTTTGACCTCTATATGAGACGTTTTTCAAATCTTGCATTCATTTTTAAAAACAACCATAACCTTTATTATTGAATAAAGGTCTTAATGACATAATTTAGATTGTCTATCAAAGACAATCTCCTCAAATAAATAAGTTTTTACACAACCCATTACAATATGATCAAATATATTACAACAAATACTCCGAATGCATGTTTAAACAATATAAACAATTATGCCGACTCCAAATCTTAACCTTGGGTTGGCATACGACAGCGGAAGCATTTTTAATATTCACCTGAGAATTAACATGCTTAAAACGTCAACAAAAATGTTGGTGAATCATAGGTTTAATTCCTGTATAATAATCATAACATTTAATAAGCCACAAGATTTCATTTAATTAAATGCGCAGGATCATTACAACTGCAAAAATCATTCATACGATGAGTCGCCTGGTAACTGACCTTAACATAGAGCACTTAAGATATCTGGCATCATACATTCCACTATTCAAATGTATGAGAAGAACCCTTCGAAGTACTAAAGCATTTCCACTATTCGAAAATGGGGGTGGTTGGTGCCCGTAGATCTACCTTTAGGATTCGCGTCATTTAGTGTTTTTCATTAATTCTTAGGTTACCAAGCATAATAATAATAAGTACAGATATCCGGTATAACAAAACAATCGTAGAATGTAGTTCCATGAACTTGTGCTTATTTTGTAAAACATTTATAAATTTTGCATGTATTCTCATCCCAAAATAATTTAGATAATAAAAATGGGACTATAACTCACTTGTGATGATTTCCGAATAGATGGTGATAAGACTTGGCCTTTTGACAAATTCACGAACCTAATAATAATATTCTTGTGTCAAGATATATATATATATATATATATATATATATATATATATATATATATATATATATATATATATATATATATATATATATATATATATATATATATATATATATATATATATTCCATACTTATGATACTTTTGATAATTTTAATTGTCCATTGTTAGTAGTCCAACGTTCGTAGTCCAATAGTCCAATAGTCCAATAGTCCAACAGTATAAATATATATATAAATATAAATGCGTATATTGTGTTAGAATTCACTAACACTATAATATATTGTCTTAATACAATAAGACACATAATATGTATATTGTCTGAAGCAATCCATGACCCATTGTATACATGTCTCAGGCTCGATCACAACTCAAAGTATATAATATTTTGGAATCCACTTCGACCCACAGCTAACTCGAGATTACTACCAATGGTGTCTAATAGTTCATTCCAATAATATATATAGAAGAAGTCAAAATGATATGTCAAAACTTTGTATACGAATCCACGGTGATCAAGTCATATATATATATATATATATATATATATATATATATATATATATATATATATATATATATATATATATGGTGCCTTACGATCTTTATTAAGACTATAATATATTGTCGTAGAACTTAATCACGACTATTATAAATTGTATTTCCATAAGTTCGGGAACAAGACATGTATAAATACATGTAGGATACAAGGTAAGTTAGCTAGGATAAGGTTAGCATCCATTTTTATAAATCATGTCCGTAGCTAAAAATTATGAAAAATATCCAATTTTGTTTTACTCATAATTTCTTCGTTACAAATCCGTTTTGAGTGATTCGAGTTGCCATGGTTTCGTATCGAACTCAACTTTATTAATATTAACAGAAAAAGTATAGGTTTATAGTCAAAAATACAGCTTAGGTATCAAATAAGAGAAGATAGTCATATCCGTCGTAGGAACGACATCTTGATGACCCTTTTGAAAAACATACTTCAACTTAGAGTTTAACCATGGATTTTGGATACATTTCATATCCATATAAAATAAGATTTTTCACCAAAGGAAATATTTTAATTCAAAGTTTAAGATAGGTTTTTAAAATTAAACCCAAAACAGCCCCCGTTCGACTAAGACGGCGTATATTCGATTTTAAGGTGTTCTTCGTGTTTACAAGTTTTATATCCTTATGTTAGCTTGACATACTGTCATAATACATGTGTTAAAGTATTTTAAAAGTCAAGTTAGAAGGATTAAGTTTATTTGCAAACAAGTTTAGAAATAATCTAAACTATGTTCTTATTGTTATTAGTTATAACTCAAAATAAGATAGCTATATGAATATGAATCGAACGAGATTTTGAACAAAGCTATTACCTCAAATTAATAGGGTAAAGCTACTGGAAAAGATAGTAAATAATCTTTAGCTCAAAGGTAGCTTTGATTGCTTGAAATTCTTGAAGTAGAATCATGGAATCAACAAAAGTTTCAAGTAAGAAATCTATCTTGATTTAAGATAGTTATGATTATATGAATTGAACCAAAGATTGAATATGTTTATTACCTTGATTATAAGATGGAAAGCTACTGATATGAAAGTAGGATTATGGATTCTAAAGAGTTGTGGAGTTGGATTGAAAGATTGGAAGTAAACTTGTACACTTGGAAGATTATCTTGATATGTTCTTGATCAAGCTTTCTTATGATGATTCTAACTTAGCTTTTGATTCTAAAACTTGCTGAATTGTGTTGTGTTCTTGAGAAAGTGTTTTAGTATGTGTGTTTTTAGTTAGAAAAATATGAAGTAGAAATGAAAATGGAATGGATGTATAAGTAGTAAAGATGGCATGAGGTTAAGGTAAGTGTATAGGATCCTTATGTTGAATTTTAGCTAAATGGTTAATACTAGTTGTCAATCCATGGCTCCCAAATGTTTCTTGCTGACCTAGGGTTGGTAAGATACAGATTTTTATGTGTATATACCAATAGTATATGCATATATAAACTTGTTACAATACGGGTATAAATATTGTATGAATACGAGTAGAATTCTTGATGGAATTGAATGGGAATATGAGTATAGCTATCTTTGTTGAGTATAAGTATATTGATATATGTATTTAAGTCTTTCAAAAGTGTATTAATACATCTTAATACAATACATATATATTGATTTTAACTTAAGAGTTAATACGTCGATAATCGATACATATATGTATATTGTTTCAAAGTCTTTAAGTTAATAGTCACATCTAATATATATAACTCATTGTTATTATACTTAATGAGATACTTAAATATCATTTAATCAAATCATAATATATATATATATCTAAATATATATTCCTTTAATTAATTATTACGATATATGACATTCGTGAATCGTCAGACAGACTGGGTGGCCAAACGTTTGTATAAAATTCAATCCAAATAACCAAGTCTTAATAAGTTTGATTGTCTAACATGTTGGAAACCTTAATTATGTAAATATTAATCTTCTATATATTAGCGGAAAAATCCGGGTCGTTACATTACACACCCGTTAAATTAAATTTCGTCCCGAAATTTAGAATAGTACCTAGTTAACGTGCGATATCGGAAAACAAATGTGGGTACTTCAGCTTCATTTGGTCTTCTCGTTCCCAAGTGAATTCAGGTCCTCTACGAGCATTCCACGGAACCTTAACGATTGGTATCTTACTTTGTTTGAGTCGTTTGACCTCACGATCCATAATTTCGACGGGTTCTTCGACGAAATTTAGTTTCTCATCAATCTGAATTTCGTCTAAAGGGATAATGAGATCTTCGGTAGCTAGGCATTTCTTCAGGTTAGAAACATGAAAGGTGTTGTGAATCTTTTCTAATTGTGGAGGTAGTTCAAGTCGATAGGCCACCGGCCCAATGCGTTTTTCGATCTTGAATGGCCCAATGTATCTTGGGCTCAATTTCCCTTGCTTTCCAAAACGAATAACACCTTTCCAAGGTGATACCTTAAGCATAACCATATCACCCTCCTCAAACTCTAAAGGTTTCCTTCTGACATCCGCGTAGTTCTTTTGCCGACTCCGGGCTGTTTTCAATCGTTGTTGAATTTGAATGACCTTGTCGGTAGTTTCCTGGATAATTTCTGGACCTGTAATCTGTTTTTCCCCCACATCACTCCAATGAATCGGAGACCTGCACTTCCTCCCATAAAGTGCCTCGAATGGTGCCGCCTCAATGCTAGAATGATAGCTGTTGTTGTAGGAAAACTCAGCTAACGGTAGATGTCGATCCCAACTGCTTCCAAAATCAATAACACATGCTCGTAGCATATCTTCGAGTATCTGAATCGTCCTTTCACTCTACCTATCAGTTTGTAGATGATATGCAGTAATTAAATCTAGACGAGTTCCCAACGCTTCGTGTAATGCCTGCCAGAATCTGGAAGTAAATCTGCTATCATGATAAGAGATAATAGAGATTGGTATACCATGTCCAGAAACAACTTCTTTCAGGTATAATCATGCTAATTTCTCTATACCATCCTCTTCTTTTATTGGCAGAAAGTGTGCTGACTTAGTAAGATGATCGACTATTACCCAAATCATATCATAACCACCTGCGGTTCTCGGTAACTTAGCAATGAAATCCATGGTAATGTTTTCCCATTTCCATTCTGAGATTTCAGGTTGCTGGAGTAGACCTGATGGTTTCTGATATTCAGCTTTGACTTTAGAACAAGTCAAACATGCTCCTACATATGTGGCTATATCGGCCTTCATTCCTGGCCACCAAAAGTTTCTCTTGAGGTCTTGGTACATTTTCCCCGCTCCGGGATGTATTGAATATCTGGTTTTATGTGCTTCATCTAGTACCACTTTCCTCAAATCCCCATTCTTTGTTACCCAAATTCTTTCAGCTAAATACCTGGTTCCGTCTTTCTGAATATTAAGCTGTTTTTCTAATCCTTTGGGTATTTCCTTTCCAAAAATTCCTTCCTTCAAAACCTCCTGTTGTGCCTCTTTTATTCGAGTAGTAAGATTAGTATGAATAATCATGTTCATAGCTTTTACTCGAATAGGTTCTCTTTCCTTTCGACTCAAGGCATCGGCTACCACATTCGCTTTCCCCGAGTGGTAACGGATTTCACAATCATAATCATTTAACAGCTCAACCCACCTACGCTGCCTCATATTTAGTTGCTTTTGATTTAAAATATGTTGGAGACTTTTGTGGTCGGTGTATACAATAAACTTGATGTAGTGACCCGAACTTTTCCATGTTTATATATATTAATTGAGATTGATATTTACATGATTAAATGTTTCCAACATGTTAAGCAATCAAACTTGTTAAGACTTGATTAATTGAAATATGTTTCATATAGACAATTGACCACCCAAGTTGACCGGTGATTCACGAACGTTAAAACTTGTAAAAACTATATGATGACATATATATGGATATATATATATAGTTAACATGATACTATGATAAGTAAACATATCATTAAGTATATTAACAATGAACTACATATGTAAAAACAAGACTACTAACTTAATGATTTTTAAATGAGACATATATGTAACGATTATCGTTGTAAAGACATTTAATGTATATATATCATATTAAGAGATATTCATACATGATAATATCATGATAATATAATAATTTAAAATCTCATTTGATATTATAAACATTGGGTTAACAACATTTAACAAGATCGTTAACCTAAAGGTTTCAAAATGACACTTACATGTAACGACTAACGATGACTTAACGACTCAGTTAAAATGTTTATACATGTAGTGTTTTAATATGTATTTATACACTTTTGAAATACTTCAATACACTTATCAAAATACTTCTACTTAACAAAAATGCTTACAATTACATCCTCGTTCAGTTTCATCAACAATTCTACTCGTATGCACCCGTATTCATACTCGTACAATACACAGCTTTTAGATGTATGTACTATTGGTATATACACTCCAATGATCAGCTCTTAGCAGCCCATGTGAGTCACCTAACACATGTGGGAACCATCATTTGGCAACTAGCATGAAATATCTCATAAAATTACAAAAATATGAGTAATCATTCATGACTTATTTACATGAAAACAAAATTACATATCCTTTATATCTAATCCATACACCAACGACCAAAAACACCTACAAACACTTTCATTCTTCAATTTTCTTCATCGAATTGATCTCTCTCAAGTTCTATCTTCAAGTTCTAAGTGTTCTTCATATATTCTACAACTTCTAGTTACATAAAATCAAGAATACTTTCAAGTTTGCTAGCTCACTTCCAATCTTGTAAGGTGATCATCCAACCTCAAGAAATCTTTGTTTCTTACAGTAGGTTATCATTCTAATACAAGGTAATAATCATATTCAAACTTTGCTTCAATTTCTATAACTATAACAATCTTATTTCAAGTGATGATCTTACTTGAACTTGTTTTCGTGTCATGATTCTGCTTCAAGAACTTCGAGCCATCCAAGGATCCGTTGAAGCTAGATCCATTTTTCACTTTTCCAGTAGGTTTATCCAAGGAACTTAATGTAGTAATGATGTTCATAACATCATTCGATTCATACATATAAAGCTATCTTATTCGAAGGTTTAAACTTGTAATCACTAGAACATAGTTTAGTTAATTCTAAACTTGTTCGCAAACAAAAGTTAATCCTTCTAACTTGACTTTTAAAATCAACTAAACACATGTTCTATATCTATATGATATGCTAACTTAATGATTTAAAACCTGGAAACACGAAAAACACCGTAAAACCGGATTTACGCCGTCGTAGTAACACCGCGGGCTGTTTTGGGTTAGTTAATTAAAAACTATGATAAACTGTTGATTTAAAAGTTGTTATTCTGAGAAAATGATTGTTATTATGAACATGAAACTATATCCAAAAATTATGGTTAAACTCAAAGTGGAAGTATGTTTTCTAAAATGGTCATCTAGACGTCGTTCTTTCGACTGAAATGACTACCTTTACAAAAACGACTTGTAACTTATTTTTCCGACTATAAACCTATACTTTTTCTGTTTAGATTCATAAAATAGAGTTCAATATGAAACCATAGCAATTTGATTCACTCAAAACGGATTTAAAATGAAGAAGTTATGGGTAAAACAAGATTGGATAATTTTTCTCATTTTAGCTACGTGAAAATTGGTAACAAATCTATTCCAACCATAACTTAATCAACTTGTATTGTATATTATCTAATCTTGAGATACTATAGACACGTATACAATGTTTCGACCTATCATGTCGACACATCTATATATATTTCGGAACAACCATAGACACTCTATATGTGAATGTTGGAGTTAGCTATACAGGGTTGAGGTTGATTCCAAAATATATATAGTTTGAGTTGTGATCAATACTGAGATACGTATACACTGGGTCGTGGATTGATTCAAGATAATATTTATCGATTTATTTCTGTACATCTAACTGTGGACAACTAGTTGTAGGTTACTAACGAGGACAGCTGACTTAATAAACTTAAAACATCAAAATATATTAAAAGTGTTGTAAATATATTTTGAACATACTTTGATATATATGTATATATTGTTATAGGTTCGAGAATCAACCAGTGGCCAAGTCTTACTTCCCGACGAAGTAAAAATCTGTGAAGGTGAGTTATAGTCCCACTTTTAAAATATAATATTTTTGGGATGAGAATACATGCAGGTTTTATAAATGATTTACAAAATAGACACAAGTACGTGAAACTACATTCTATGGTTGAATTATCGAAATCGAATATGCCCCCTTTTTTTTAAGTCTGGTAATCTAAGAATTAGGGAACAGACACCCTAATTGACGCGAATCCTAAAGATAGATCTATTGGGCCTAACAAACCCCATCCAAAGTATCGGATGCTTTAGTACTTCAAAATTTATATCATATCCGAAGGGTGTCCCGGAATGATGGGGATATTCTTATATATATGCATCTTGTTAATGTCGGTTACCAGGTGTTCACCATATGAATGATTTTTATCTCTATGTATGGGATGTGTATTGAAATATGAAATCTTGTGGTCTATTATTATGATTTGATATATATAGGTTAAACCTATAACTCACCAACATTTTTGTTGACGTTTTAAGCATGTTTATTCTCAGGTGATTATTAAGAGCTTCCGCTGTTGCATACTAAAATAAGGACAAGATTTGGAGTCCATGTTTGTATGATACTGTGTAAAAACTGCATTCAAGAAACTGATTTCGATGTAACATATTTGTATTGTAAACCATTATGTAATGGTCGTGTGTAAACAGGATATTTTAGAATATCATTATTTGATAATCTACGTAAAGCTTTTTAAACCTTTATTTATGAAATAAAGGTTATGGTTTGTTTTAAAAATGAATGCAGTCTTTGAAAAACGTCTCATATAGAGGTCAAAACCTCGCAACGAAATTAATTAATATGGAACGTTTTTAATCAATAAGAACGGGACATTTCAGTTGGTATCCGAGCGTTGGTCTTAGAGAACCAGAATTTTGCATTAGTGTGTCTTATCGAGTTTGTTAGGATGCATTAGTGAGTCTGGACTTCGACCGTGTTTACTTGAAAAATGATTGCTTAACAAATTTTGTTGGAAACTATATATTTTTAACATGCGAATATTATGTGATATATTAATCTCTTAACGCGTTTGATATTATGTGATAGATGTCTACCTCTAGAACAAGTCCCATTGACTCACCTAATAATAATGAAGAGTCAAATGTAAATTGGAATGATTCGTGGACTGATTCACAAGTTCCCGAAGAGGAACCGGAAGAAGAGTCGGAACCGGAAGAAGAATCGGAACCGGAAGAAGAATCGGAACCGGATGAAGAAATAGAACCGGTGGGGGAAATAATAAAACGGTTAAGTAAAAGAAAATCCTCAACCAACTGACCAAGGTTAATTATGGTCAATGGTGTTTCCGCCAAGGAAGCAAAATATTGGGAGGATTACCAATTCTCCGATGAATCGGATTCCGACGAGAATTCCGATGATGTTATAGAAATTACCCCAACTAAATTTAAAAAGGCAAAAGAAAATAATAAGGGAAAGGGCATAAAAATAGAGAAATCTAATTCCAACCCTAATGAACTTTATATGTATCGTCAACCCCCGAAGTCCTTAAGTTGTAACAATGACCCGGGAACCTCTAAACCACCAGGTTTTTCTAAACCAATGTGGAAAACGACCGCTCGTATTAGAACATCATATATCCCTAGAAACTTGGCAAAACGAACCAAAACCGAAGAAGAAGAAATAAGCGAGTCGGAATAAGATAGTTGTATTCGTGTGGTGTAATATATGTAATATAGTGTGCTTATGCTTTATGATATATGTAAAAATTGCTTGTATTAATAAGTATTTTTTTTTATGAATCTAACTCTTGTCTATTTTACAGTATAAAAACACAAAATGGATAGACAACCCAATATTTTAAGAGACCTACCCGGAGACATGATTGATGAAATCTTGTCTAGAGTCGGTCAGAATTCTTCGGCACAACTATTTAAGGCGAGATCAGTTTGTAAGACATTCGAAGAACGTTCCAAGAATGCCTTGGTTTATAAAAGGCTTTCGTTCGAAAGATGGGGGATATCACATTGGGAAATCCATAAGTTACGATGTGTTTACTTTGACGCATATATTGAGGGGAACCCAAATGCTATTTTACGCAATGGGTTAAGAAATTATTTTGACTCAATATATCCGAATATTGTACTTCGTGATTTAGAAAAAGCGGCTAACATGCAACATAAAGAAGCATGTTATGCTTACGGATTAGTAATGTTCGCTTCTCACCAAAGTGAGAACAAGAACATCGGGCTACAACTATTAAACAAAACGTTCCCACAAGTGACGGAGTCGGTAATTGGGGTAAGAAATGAGGTTTTTAGATTGTTACGGGACTGTTGGACATTACGTAACCCTCGTCCCTTTGACGACGTTACAACACGCTGTCTTATCAACGGCCATAACGGTTATGTTCCACAAGACCAAGGATGGGAAGTAATCCTAGTAAAACCAGAATGCATGACTTGTTTCTGGACGTATGAATTACGTGTCTTTATTGCCTTTGCTGAACGACTTGTGTACTAGCTAGAATTATCTTCACAACCATCTTGTATCAAATTTATTGTGTGCTATATTTCATGCTATATGTAAAATAAGCGGTATTGTAAGTTTGTAAAATATTGTGTAAAAGTTTGAACGCGAAATATTATTATAATTAGTTTTTCATATAGAATTGTAGTAGGTGAATTGTATATTAGCTACTAAGTATGAACTTAACGGATAGGTACTACCCGAATTTAAACTTATAAAACGCTAATATGAAGAAAAATCTTTTATAAATGAGTTCATATTATGCTACGAAATACTATTAACTACTCTTAATATTCTGTATGATTAACTTGTTCCATTTGACTATTTTGAAGGATATGGCACCGACTACTCGACACACCGTGAATATGAATGAAGAGGAATTCCGTACTTTTCTAGCTTCAAACATAGCCGCAGTACAGGCTGCGCTACATACCAACAATAACCTTGGATCTAGCAGTACATGAAATCGTGTAGGATGCACCTACAAAGAATTCACTGCCTGAAAACCTTTGGAATTTGATGGAACCGAAGGACCGATCGGATTGAAACGGTGGACCGAGAAGGTCGAATCGGTGTTTGCCATAAGTAAGTGTACTGAAGAGGACAAAGTGAAGTACGCTACGCATACCTTCACAGGTTCTGCGTTAACATGGTGGAATACCTATCTAGAGCAAGTGGGACAAGACGATGCGTACGCACTACCGTGGTCAGCATTCAAGCACTTGATGAATGAGAAGTACCGTCCCAGAACCGAGGTCAATAAGCTCAAGATAGAACTTAGAGGGTTACGAACCCAAGGATTTGATATTACCACGTACGAAAGACGATTCACAGAATTGTGCCTATTGTGTCCGGGAGCATTCGAAGATGAGGAAGAGAAGATCGACGCGTTTGTGAAAGGATTACCGGAAAGAATCCAAGAAGATATAAGTTCACACGAGCCCGCCTCCATACAACAGGCATGTAGAATGGCTCACAAACTAGTGAACCAGATTGAAGAAAGAATTAAAGAACAGACTGCTGAAGAGGCCAATGTGAAGCAAGTCAAAAGAAAGTGGGAGGAAAACGGTGATAAGAATCACCAATACAACAACAACAGCAATTACAACAATAATCGCAACAATTATCCCAACAATCGCAACATCAATCGCAACTACAACAAACGGCCCAACAACAACAACAACAACAACAACAACAACAACAACAACAACAACAACAACAACAACAACAGCAACTACAACAATCATCCCAACAACAATAATAACCGCAACAACAACAACAATCAGAAGCAGCTATGCCAAAGGTGTGAAAAGTATCACTCGGGGTTCTGCACCAAATTTTGCAACAAGTGTAAAAGAAATGGTCATAGCGCGGCGAAGTGTGAGGTCTACGGACTAGGCGTTAATAGAACGAAAGGAACAAATGGTGTCAGAACGAGTAATGGCGGAGCAAGTAGGGTCGGAGCAAGTTATGCCAATGTAGTTTGTTATAAATGTGGAAAACCGGGCCACATTATTAGAAATTGCCCGAACCAGGAGAACACGAATGGACAAGGCCACGGAAGAGTTTTCAATATTAATGCGGCAGAGGCACAGGAAGACCCGGAGCTTGTTACGGGTACGTTTATTATTGACAATAAATCTGCTTACGTTTTATTTGATTCGGGTGCGGATAGAAGCTATATGAGTAGAGATTTTTGTGCTAAATTAAGTTATCCATTGACCCCTTTGGATAGTAAATTTTTACTCGAATTAGCAAATGGTAAATTAATTTCCGCAGATAATATATGTCGGAATCGAGAAATTAAACTGGTTAGCGAAACATTTAAGATTGATTTGATACCAGTAGAGTTAGGGAGTTTTGATGTGATAATCGGTATGGACTGGTTGAAAGAAGTGAAAGCAGAGATCGTTTGTTACAAAAATGCAATTCGCATTATACGAGAAAAAGGAAAACCCTTAATGGTGTACGGAGAAAAGGGCAACACGAAGCTACATCTTATTAGTAATTTGAAGGCACAAAAACTAATAAGAAAAGGTTGCTATGATGTTCTAGCACACGTCGAGAAAGTACAAACTGAAGAAAAGAGCATCAATGATGTTCCCATTGCAAAAGAATTTCCCGATGTATTTCCGAAAGAATTACCGGGATTACCCCCACATCGATCCGTTGAATTTCAAATAGATCTTGTACCAGGAGCTGCACCAATAGCTCGTGCTCCTTACAGACTCGCACCCAGCGAGATGAAAGAACTGCAAAGCCAATTACAAGAATTTTTAGAGCGTGGTTTCATTCAACCAAGCACATCACCGTGGGGAGCTCCTGTTTTGTTTGTCAAGAAGAAAGATGGTACATTCAGGTTGTGTATCGACTACCGAGAGTTGAACAAACTTACCATCAAGAACCGCTACCCACTACCGAGAATCGGTGACTTATTTGATCAACTACAAGGCTCGTCTGTTTATTCAAAGATTGACTTACGTTCCGGGTATCATCAAATGCGGGTGAAAGAAGATGATATTCCAAAGACTGCTTTCAGAACATGTTACGGTCATTACGAGTTTATGGTCATGCTGTTTGGTTTAACTAATGCACCAGCTATGTTCATGGACCTTATGAACCGAGTGTGTGGACCATACCTTGACAAGTTTGTCATTGTTTTCATTGATGACATACTTATTTACTCAAAGAATGACCAAGAACACGGTGAACATTTGAGAAAGGTGTTAGAAGTATTGAGGAAGGAAGAATTGTACGCTAAGTTTTCAAAGTGTGCATTTTTGTTGGAAGAAGTTCAATTCCTCGGTCCACAGGTATTAAGGTGGATCCGGCAAAGATAGAAACTGTTGAAAAGTGGGAAACCCCGAAAACTCCGAAACACATACGCCCGTTTTTAGGACTAGCTGGTTACTACAGAAGGTTCATCCAAGACTTTTCCAGAATAGCAAAACCCTTGACTGCATTAACGCATAAAGGGAAGAAATTTGAATGGAATGATGAACAAGAGAAAGCGTTTCAGTTATTGAAGAAAAAGCTAACTACGGCACCTATATTGTCATTTCCTGAAGGGAATGATGATTTTGTGATTTATTGTAACGCATCAAAGCAAGGTCTCGGTTGTGTATTAATGCAACGAACGAAGGTGATTGCTTATGCGTCTAGACAATTGAAGATTCACGAACAAAATTATACGACGCATGATTTGGAATTAGGCGCGGTTGTTTTTGCATTAAAGACTTGGAGGCACTACTTATATGGGGTCAAAAGTATTATATATACTGACCACAAAAGTCTTCAACACATATTTAATCAGAAACAACTGAATATGAGGCAGCGTAGGTGGATTGAATTATTGAATGATTACGACTTTGAGATTCGTTACCACCCGGGGAAGGCAAATGTGGTAGCCGATGCCTTGAGCAGGAAGGACAGAGAACCCATTCGAGTAAAATCTATGAATATAATGGTTCATAATAACCTTACTACTCAAATAAAGGAGGCGCAACAAGGAGTTTTAAAAGAGGGAAATTTAAAGGATGAAATACCCAAAGGATCGGAGAAGCATCTTAATATTCGGGAAGACGAAACCCGGTATAGGGCTGAAAGAATTTGGGTACCAAAATTTGGAGATATGAGAGAAATGGTACTTAGAGAAGCTCATAAAACTAGATACTCAATACATCCTGGAACGGGGAAGATGTACAAGGATCTCAAGAAACATTTTTGGTGGCCGGGTATGAAAGCCGATGTTGCTAAATACGTAGGAGAATGTTTGACGTGTTCTAAGGTCAAAGCTGAGCATCAGAAACCATCAGGACGACTTTAACAACCCGAAATCCCGGAATGGAAAGGGGAAAACATTACCATGGATTTCATCACTAAATTGCCAAGGACTGCAAGTGGTTTTGATACTATTTGGGTAATAGTTGATAGTCTCACCAAATCAGCATATTTCCTGCCAATAAGAGAAGATGACAAGATGAAGAAGTTAGCATGACTGTATTTGAAGGAAGTCGTCTCCAGACATGGAATACCAATCTCTATTATCTCTGATAGGGATGGCAGATTTATTTCAAGATTCTGGCAGACATTACAGCAAGCATTAGGAACTCGTCTAGACATGAGTACTACCTATCATCCACAAACTGATGGGCAGAGCGAAAGGACGATACAAACGCTTGAAGACATGCTACGAGCATGTGTTATTGATTTCGGAAACAGTTGGGATCGACATCTACCGTTAGCAGAATTTTCCTACAACAACAGCTACCATTCAAGCATTGAGATGGTGCCGTTTGAAGCACTTTATGGTAGAAAGTGCAGGTCTCCGATTTTTTGGAGTGAAGTGGGGGATAGACAGATTACGGGTCCGGAGATTATACAAGAAACTACCGAGAAGATCATCCAAATTCAACAACGGTTGAAAACCGCCCAAAGTCGACAAAAGAGCTACGCTGACATTAAAAGAAAAGATATAGAATTTGCAATTGGAGTGATGGTCATGCTTAAAGTTGCACCTTGGGAAGGCGTTGTTCGATTTGGTAAACGAGTGAAATTAAATCCAAGGTATATTGGACCATTCAAGATTATTGATCGTGTCGGACCAGTAGCTTACCGACTTGAGTTACCTTAACAACTCGCGGCTGTACATAACACTTTCCACGTCTCGAATTTGAAGAAATGTTTTGCTAAAGAAGATCTCACTATTCCGTTAGATGAAATCCAAATCAACGAAAAACTTTAATTCATCGAAGAACCCGTCGAAATAATGGATCGTGAGGTTAAAAGACTTAAGCAAAACAAGATACCAATTGTTAAGGTTCGATGGAATGCTCGTAGAGGACCCGAGTTCACCTGGGAGCGTGAAGATCAGATGAAGAAGAAATACCCGCATCTATTTCCAGAAGATTCGTCAACACCTTCAACATCTTAAAATTTCGGGACGAAATTTATTTAACGGGTAGGTACTGTAGTGACCCGAACTTTTCCATGTTTATATATATTAATTGAGATTGATATTTACATGATTAAATGTTTCCAACATGTTAAGCAATCAAACTTGTTAAGACTTGATTAATTGAAATATGTTTCATATAGACAATTGACCACCCAAGTTGACCGGTGATTCACGAACGTTAAAACTTGTAAAAACTATATGATGACATATATATGGATATATATATATATATATAGTTAACATGATACTATGATAAGTAAACATATCATTAAGTATATTAACAATGAACTACATATGTAAAAACAAGACTACTAACTTAATGATTTTTAAACGAGACATATATGTAACGATTATCGTTGTAAAGACATTTAATGTATATATATCATATTAAGAGATATTAATACATGATAATATCATGATAATATAATAATTTAAAATCTCATTTGATATTATAAACATTGGGTTAACAACATTTAACAAGATCGTTAACCTAAAGGTTTCAAAACAACACTTACATGTAACGACTAACGATGACTTAACGACTCAGTTAAAATGTTTATACATGTAGTGTTTTAATATGTATTTATACACTTTTGAAAGACTTCAATACACTTATCAAAATACTTCTACTTAACAAAAATGCTTACAATTACATCCTCTTTCAGTTTCATCAACAATTCTACTCGTATGCACCCGTATTCGTACTCGTACAATACACAGCTTTTAGATGTATGTACTATTGGTATATACACTCCAATTATCAGCTCTTAGCAGCCCATGTGAGTCACCTAACACATGTGGGAACCGTCATTTGGCAACTAGCATGAAATATCTCATAAAATTACAAAAATATGAGTAATCATTCATGACTTATTTACATGAAAACAAAATTACATATCCTTTATATCTAATCCATACACCAACGACCAAAAACACCTACAAACACTTTCATTCTTCAATTTTCTTCATCTAATTGATCTCTCTCAAGTTCTATCTTCAAGTTCTAAGTGTTCTTCATATATTCTACAAGTTCTAGTTACATAAAATCAAGAATACTTTCAAGTTTGCTAGCTCACTTCCAATCTTGTAAGGTGATCATCCAACCTCAAGAAATCTTTGTTTCTTACAGTAGGTTATCATTCTAATACAAGGTAATAATCATATTCAAACTTTGGTTCAATTTCTATAACTATAACAATCTTATTTCAAGTGATGATCTTACTTGAACTTGTTTTCGTGTCATGATTCTGCTTCAAGAACTTCGAGCCATCCAAGGATCCGTTGAAGCTAGATCCATTTTTCTCTTTTCTAGTAGGTTTATCCAAGGAACTTAAGGTAGTAATGATGTTCATAACATCATTCGATTCATACATATAAAGCTATCTTATTCGAAGGTTTAAACTTGTAATCACTAGAACATAGTTTAGTTAATTCTAAACTTGTTCGCAAACAAAAGTTAATCCTTCTAACTTGACTTTTAAAATCAACTAAACATATGTTCTATATCTATATGATATTCTAACTTAATGATTTAAAATCTGGAAACACGAAAAACACCGTAAAACCGGATTTACGCCGTCGTAGTAACACCGCGGGCTGTTTTGGGTTAGTTAATTAAAAACTATGATAAACTATTGATTTAAAAGTTGTTATTC
Source organism: Rutidosis leptorrhynchoides (assembly GCF_046630445.1). NCBI lineage: Eukaryota > Viridiplantae > Streptophyta > Magnoliopsida > Asterales > Asteraceae > Rutidosis > Rutidosis leptorrhynchoides. The sequence goes on along the minus strand of NC_092339.1, from coordinate 336,322,658 downwards.
TGAGAAAATGATTGTTATTATGAACATGAAACTATATCCAAAAATTATGGTTAAACTCAAAGTGGAAGTATGTTTTCTAAAATGGTCATCTAGACGTCGTTCTTTCGACTGAAATGACTACCTTTACAAAAATGACTTGTAACTTATTTTTCTGACTATAAACCTATACTTTTTCTGTTTAGATTCATAAAATAGAGTTCGATATGAAACCATAGCAATTTGATTCACTCAAAACGGATTTAAAATGAAGAAGTTATGGGTAAAACAAGATTGGATAATTTTTCTCATTTTAGCTACGTGAAAATTGGTAACAAATCTATTCCAACCATAACTTAATCAACTTGTATTGTATATTATGTAATCTTGAGATACCATAGACACGTATACAATGTTTCGACCTATCATGTCGACACATCTATATATATTTCGGAACAACCATAGACACTCTATATGTGAATGTTGGAGTTAGCTATACAGGGTTGAGGTTGATTCCAAAATATATATAGTTTGAGTTGTGATCAATACTGAGATACATATACACTGGGTCGTGGATTGATTCAAGATAATATTTATCGATTTATTTCTGTACATCTAACTGTGGACAACTAGTTGTAGGTTACTAACGAGGACAGCTGACTTAATAAACTTAAAACATCAAAATATATTAAAAGTGTTGTAAATATATTTTGAACATACTTTGATATATATGTATATATTGTTATAGGTTCGTGAATCAACCAGTGACCAAGTCTTACTTCCCGACGAAGTAAAAATCTGTGAAGGTGAGTTATAGTCCCACTTTTAAAATCTAATATTTTTGGGATGAGAATACATGCAGGTTTTATAAATGATTTACAAAATAGACACAAGTACGTGAAACTACATTCTATGGTTGAATTATCGAAATCGAATATGCCCCTTTTTATTAAGTCTGGTAATCTAAGAATTAGGGAACAGACACCCTAATTGACGCGAATCCTAAAGATAGATCTATTGGGCCTAACAAACCCCATCCAAAGTACCGGATGCTTTAGTACTTTGAAATTTATATCATATCCGAAGGGTGTCCCGGAATGATGGGGATATTCTTATATATATGCATCTTGTTAATGTCAGTTACCAGGTGTTCACCATATGAATGATTTTTATCTCTATGTATGGGATGTGTATTGAAATATGAAATCTTGTGGTCTATTATTATGATTTGATATATATAGGTTAAACCTATAACTCACCAACATTTTTGTTGACGTTTTAAGAATGTTTATTCTCAGGTGATTATTAAGAGCTTCCGCTGTTGCATACTAAAATAAGGACAAGATTTGGAGTCCATGTTTGTATGATACTGTGTAAAAACTACATTCAAGAAACTGATTTCGATGTAACATATTTGTATTGTAAACCATTATGTAATGGTCGTGTGTAAACAGGATATTTTAGATTATCATTATTTGATAATCTACGTAAAGCTTTTTAAACCTTTATTTATGAAATAAAGGTTATGGTTTGTTTTAATAATGAATGCAGTCTTTGAAAAACGTCTCATATAGAGGTCAAAACCTCGCAACGAAATCAATTAATATGGAACGTTTTTAATCAATAAGAACGGGACATTTCACTTGACCCCATATAGATAATGTCTCCACATCTTTAATGCAAAAACAACGGCGCCCAATTCCAGATCATGTGTGGTGTAGTTTTGTTCATGAATTTTGAGTTGTCGAGAAGCATATGCAATCACCTTCTTCCGTTGCATAAGAACACACTCAAAACCCATTCTTGATGCGTTGCAGTATATAACAAAATCTTCCATTCCGTCAGGTAACGATAAAATAGGTGCCGTAGTCAACTTCTTTTTCAACAATTGGACGGCACCCTCTTGTTCAGAAGTCCATTCATACTTTTTCCCCTTGTGTGTCAAGGCAGTTAAAGGTTTGGCTACTCGGGAGAAATCTTGAATAAATCTCCTATAATAACCGGCTAAACCCAAAAATTGACATATTTGCGTTGGAGTTTTCGGGGTTTCCCAATTTTTGATGGCTTCGATCTTGGCGGGATCAACTTTGATTCCATTACTACTGACTACGTGGCCAAGAAATTGTACTTCATTTATCCAAAAAGCGCACTTAGAAAATTTTTCATAAAGTTGTTCTTTTCTTAACAACTCTAATACAAGTCTCAAGTGTTGTTCGTGTTCTTGGTTATTCTTCGAATAGATAAGAATGTCATCAATAAAGAAAATAACAAACTTATCTAAATATGGACTACATACTCGGTGCATGAGATCCATGAAAACTGCAGGTGCATTGGTTAGACCGAATGGTATAACCATGAATTCGTAATGGCCATAACGAGTTCTGAAGGCTGTTTTTGGTATATCGGCTTCTTTAACCCTCAGTTGATGATAACCCGACCTTAAGTCAGTTTTGGAGTATACGCTCGAACCTTGGAGTTGATCAAATAGGTCATCGATTCAGGGTAAAGGGTATCGGTTTTTGATGGTTACTTTGTTCATCTCACGGTAATCGATACACATGCGAAAAGACCCATCTTTCTTTTTAATGAATAAAATTGGAGCTCCCCATGGTGACGTACTCGGTCGGATAAAACCACGTTCTAATAATTCTTGTAGCTGACTTTGTAATTCTTTCATTTCAGTGGGCGCAAGTCTATATGGAGCACGAGCTATTGGTGCGGCTCCTGGTACAAGATCTATTTGAAATTCAACGGATCGGTGCGGAGGTAGTCCTGGTAATTCGTCCGGAAACACCTCAGGAAATTCTCTTGCAACAGGAACGTCATCGATTTTCTTTTCTTCTTTTTCAACCTTCTCGATGTGTGCTAGTATGGCATAGCAACCTTTTCTTATTAGTTTGCGGGCCTTCAAACTACTAATAAGATTTAATTTGGCATTACCCTTTTCTCCGTACACCATTAAGGGTAACCCGTTTTCTCTCGGATTCCGAATCGCCTTCTCATGACAAACAACTTCGGCTTTCACCTTGAACATCCAATCCATTCCAATAATTATGTCAAAGTTTCCCAATTCCACCGGTATTAAATCAATTGTAAACGTTTCGCTAACTAAACTAATTTTTCGATTTCGGCAAATTTTATCAACCTTAATTAGTTTACCGTTTGCTACTTCAACTATACACTTTTTATCTAAAGGCGTTAACGGGCAATTTAATTTGGCACAAAATTCTCTACTCATATAACTTCTATCAGCACCCGAATCAAATAAAACATAAGCAGGTGTATTGTTGATAAGAAACGTACCCGTAACAAGCTCCGGGTGTTCCCGTGCTTTTTCCCCATTAATGTTGAAGGCTCTCCCACGACCTTGCCTATTTCCATTCCTGTACTGGTTTATGGTATGGCCTGGTTTTCCACATCCATAGCAAACAACGCCGTTATTATTTATTCCAGCATTATTTACTCCTTTGTTTCTATTTGGTCCGTAGACTTCACACTTTGCCGCAATATGGACATTCCTATTACACTTGGTACATAATTCTCTATAAAACCATTCCGGATGAAACGTATCACACTTGGTACATAATTCTCTACAAAACCATTCCGGATGAAACGTATCACACCTGGGGCATATAGTTCTTTGCCTTTTATTGTCGTTGTTGTTGTTGTTGTTGTTGTTGTTGTTGTTGTTGTTGTTGTTGTTGTTGTTGTTGTTGTTGTTGTTGTTGTTGTTGTTGTTGTTGTTGTTGTTGTTGTTGTTGTTGTTGTTGGGGTTATTGTTGTTAAGTCGTTTGTTGTTGTTATTGTTGTGATTGGGATTGTTGTTGTTGTTGTTGTTATTATTGGGATGGTTGTTGCGGTTATTATTGCGGTTGTTGTTGCGATTATTGTTGTTGTTGGGGTGGTTGCGATTGTTGTTGTAGTTGTTGTTTTGATTGTTGTTGTTGTACTGGTGACCCTGATCACTGCTTTCCTCCCACTTTCTTTTTCCCTGTTTCATTATGGCCTCCTCGGCCGCTTCTTTCTTTATCCTTCCTGTAATTTGGCCTATCAATTTGTGGGCTATACGGCTCGCTTTCTGTATTGTTGCAGGGTCGTTAGCACCTACATGCTCTTGGATTCGTTCCGACAACCCTTTTATGAATGCTTCAATTTTTGCTTCTTCGTCCTCAAATGCTCCAGGACACATTAAAGCCAGTTCATTGAAACGTCCCTCACAGGTAGTGACATCTAACCCTTGGGTTGTCAGTGCTTTAAGCTCTGGCTTAAGCTTGTTGATTTCGGTTCTGGGACGGTACTCTTTCGTCATCATATGCTTGAAAGCGGACCATGGAAGTGCGTAGGCGGTATTTTGTCCTACGTAATCCATGTAGGTATTCCACCATGTCAAAGCAGTACCCCTGAAAGTATGTGTGGCATACTTAACTTTATCCTCTTCTGCGCAGTTGCTGATTACGAACACGGCTTCAACCTTCTCTGTCCACCGCTTTAGTCCAACGGGTCCTTCAGTTCCTTCTAACTCATTGGGTTTGCAGGCCATAAAAGCTTTGTAGGAACATCCTACCCGGTTGCCATTGTTTCCTCCACTGCTGGAACCCGATTGGTTATTGTTGTTCATTGCATTTACCACTGCAGCCATATTTGCAGCGAAAGCTTGAAGTTCTTCTGTGTTCAATTGTTGTTGTCTAGTAGCTGGAGAAGCCATTTCCTTCAAAAATAGCCGACTGAGTTAATCATATAGAATTTTAGAAGTAGCCAAAAAGTATTTTGTAGCTTAATATGAACTTATTATTATAAAAGCTTTTTCTTCATATTAGCGTTTTATAACTATAATAATGTTCATACTTAGCAGCTAACACACAAATTAACTACTAAAATTCTAATATGAAAAACTATGGTAAGTTATTACGTTACTACAATGCATGGAATACAGGATAGCTGCCGATGGTTCAAGAACGGAGAGATTTCTTAGATGTTGACGTTGTTTCTTTCTCGGCCAAACGTTTGGATTTTCGTTTGTATAGTTCTTTTTCCAATTCCTCCCAATTGGTTCTTTCGGCTAATTGTTTGGGAGCAAAACCAACAGTTGTTATACGAGCGGTCATTTTATAAACTGGTCTCTTAGGTGGTTCAGGTGGATGATCACAAACATTTTGGGTCATAATAGGTTCATCAGGTTTGGGATCGGGTATAACAGCCAAAGATTTTCCCAAATCACGTTGTGGTTCGGTAATTTCCACAACTTCTTCAGGATCCTCTTCTTCAGGTTCCTCTTCAGGATCTTCTTATGGATCCTCTTCTGGAACCTCTACTGGCAATTGTGAATCTTCCCAATTTTCCCAACAATTTTCCACTTTAATGGTAGCACCAAAAGTTAACTTTTCCATTGGTTCATAAGTCGTATGCTTTGACTCAGCCTCCGAATCACTTGATAAGTAAATGAAATCTGAATCACTAGAGATGCTTATATGATCGAATGAAGTCATCTATCACATAATAGCAGGCACGTTAAGAGAATGATATATCTTATAATATTTATATGTTAATAATCTTATGTTTCCAACAATTATATTAAGCAATCATTTTTAAAATAATTACGGTCGAAGTCCAAAGTCACTAATGCATCAAAAATCAGTTAGACACACTAATGAAAAAATTTCTGATTCTCTAAGACCAACGCTCGGATACCAACTGAAATGCCTCGTTCATATTAATTATAAACATTTCATATTAATTGGTTTCTTTGCGAGGTTTTGACCTCTATATGAGACATTTTTCAAATCTTGCATTGGTTTTTAAAAACAACCATAACCTTTATTATTGAATAAAGGTCTTAATGAAATAATTTAGATTGTCTATCAAAGACAATCTCCTCAAATAAATAAGTTTTTACACAACCCATTACAATATGATCAAATATATTACAACAAATACTCCGAATGCAAGTTTAAACAATATAAACAATTATGCCGACTCCAAATCTTGACCTTGGGTTGGCATACGACAGCGGAAGAGTTTTTTAATATTCACCTGAGAATAAACATGCTTAAAACATCAACAAAAATGTTGGTGAGTCATAGGTTTAAATCCTATATAATAATCATAACATTTAATAAGCCACAAGATTTCATTTAATTAAATGCGCTGGATCATTACAACTGCAAAAATCATTCATACGATGAGTCGCCTGGTAACCGACCTTAACATAGAGCGCTTAAGATATCTGGCATCATACATTCCACTATTCAAATGTATGACAAGAACTCTTCGAAGTACTAAAGCATTTCAACTATTCAAAAATGGGGGTGGTTGGTGCCCGTAGATCTACCTTTAGGATTCGCGTTATTTAGTGTTTTTCACTAATTCTTAGGTTACCAAGCATAATAATAATAAGTACAGATATCCGGTATAACAAAACAATCGTAGAATGTAGTTCCATGAACTTGTGCTTATTTTGTAAAACATTTATAAATTTTGCATGTATTCTCATCCCAAAATAATTTAGATAGTAAAAATGGGACTATAACTCACTTGTGATGATTTCTGAATAGATGGTGATAAGACTTGGCCTTTTGACAAATTCACGAACCTAATAATAATATTCTTGTGTCAAGATATATATATATATATATATATATATATATATATATATATATATATATATATATATATATATATATATATATATATATATATATATATATATATATATATATATATATATATAAAATTAATATTCCATACTTATAATACTTGTGATAATTTTAATTGTCCATTGTTAGTAGTCCAACGTTCGTAGTCCAATAGTCCAATAGTCCAACAGTATAAATATATATATAAATATAAATGCGTATATTGTGTTAGAATTCACTAACACTATAATATATTGTCTTAATACAATAAGACACATAATATGTATATTGTCTGAAGCAATCCGCGACCCATTGTATACATGTCTCAGGCTCGATCACAACTCAAAGTATATAATATTTTGGAATCCACTTCGACCCACAGCTAACTCGAGATTACTGCCAATGGTGTCTAATAGTTCGTTCCAATAATATATATAGAAGAAGTCAAAATGATATGTCAAAACTTTGTATATGAATCCACGGTGATCAAGTCATATATATATATATATATATATATATATATATATATATATATATATATATATATATATATATATATATATATATATATATATATATATATATATATGGTGCCTTACGATCTTTATTAAGACTATAATATATTATCGTCGAACTTAATCACGACTATTATAAATTGTATTTCCATAAGTTCGGGAACAAGACATGTATAAATACATGTAGGATACAAGGTAAGTTAGCTAGGATAAGGTTAGCATCCATTTTTATAAATCATGTCCGTAGCTAAAAATTAAGAAAAATATCCAATTTTGTTTTACCCATAATTTCTTCGTTACAAATCCGTTTTGAGTGATTCGAGTTGCCATGGTTTCGTATCGAACTCAACATTATTAATCTTAACAGAAAAAATATAGGTTTATAGTTGAAAATTGATGTTATGCGAGGCGTATATGAAATAGCTTATATTTTACTAGGAAATACTATTAAATATGATACAATTTTACACAAGATATTTATTTATTTATAGAATGGATATACCTAAACCTTGCTACAACACTTATAGGCAGTGTACCTAATCGTACAGTAGTGTAGTTTTTAGTAAGTTCGGTTCGTTCCACAGGGAAATCTTTTAAACAAAGCTTAACGCTATATTAGTTTTATCTTATAAAAATACAAATATATATAAGTAATATTATTATTATAAAAAGGGGGTTTTTTACCGTTTAATGACCGATTTGTCGATTTTAAAAACTTTTAGTCGCAGTTAAAACCTAATGTAAAATATTAAATAAATAAAAGACTTAATTTAAAGCGTAAAGTAAATAACGATAATGAAATTGCAATAAATAAAAGTGCGATGAAATAAAATTGCGATAATTAAAAAGTGCGATAATTAAAAGTGCAATTAAATACAATGACAATAAATAAAAATGTGATAATTAGAAGTGCAATTAAAAATGAAAACAAAGGAATAATGCTTATTTAAACTTCCGTAATCATGATGTTTGACGTGTTGATTTTAGTTTATTCCCATGGGTTAATTGTTCTTTGTCATTGATTATTCAATATGTCCGTCTAGTTTTGTCCATAACAGTCCATCAGTCATAAATATAAAGTGCGAGTGTCCTCGTCAAATTATTCTTTTACCCGAAGTCAAATATTCCAACTAATTGCGGACTTAAACTGTAACAAGGTTTTAATACTTTGTTTAATAATTACACCAGGATATCGACTGCGTGTAACCCAAGGTTTTAATACTTTGTTATCAATTATGTCAAGTGTCCTTGTACATAATTTCACCCCTTTTTTAATAATTCCATAGACTATTAATCAATTCCCGTGTCCGGTTAAATGAACGATTATTCGTACATATAAATATCCCGCCCATCGTGTCCGATCGAGTGTATATGGTTATTTATAGGGATGTCCAATTGTAAATCTTTATATTAAAATTAACAAACTATCATTTAGTTAAACAAATATAAAACCCATTAATAGCCCATAGTCTAATTTCTACAAGTGTCGTTCTTTTGTCCAAACCCCAATTATGGTAAAAAGCCCAATTCTCCAATTTTAATATTTTTAGTCAAACATCACGATTACTTCGGCATTAAATAAGCATAATAATAACTTAGCTACGAGACTTTAATGAAAATAACATAAACATAACTTACAGTGGGTGATGTTATGCGAGGTGTATATGAAATAGCTTTATTTTTACAACGAAATACTATTAAATACGATACAATTTTACACAAGATATTTATTTATTTATAGAATGGATACACTTAAACCTTGCTACAACACTTATAGGCAGTGTACCTAATCGTACAGTAGTGTAGTTTTAGTAAGTCCGGTTCGTTCCACAGGGAAAATCTTTTAAACAAAGCTTAACGCTATATTAGTTTTATTTTATAAAAATACAAATATATATATAAGTAATATTATTATTATAAAGGGGGGGTTTTACCGTTTAATGACCGGTTTGTCAATTTTAAAACTTTAGTTGAAGTTAAAACAAAATGTAAAAATATTAAATAAATAAAAGACTTAATTTAAAGCGTAAAGTAAATAACGATAATGAAATTGTGATAAATAAAAGTGCGATAAAATAAACTTGCGATAATTAAAAAGTACGATAATTAAAAGTGCAATTAAATACAATAACAATAAATAAAAGTGCGATAATTAGAAGTGCAATTAAATATAAAATAAAGGAAATTAAATATGAAATAAAAGAATTATGCTTATTTAAACTTCCGTAATCATGATGTTTGACGTGTTGATTTTAGTTTTATGCCCATGGGTTAATTGTCCTTTGTCCTGGATTATTTAATATGTCTGTCTGGTTTTTGTCCATAACAGTCCATCAGTCATAAATATAAAGTGCGAGTGTCCTCGTCAAATTATCCTTATACCCGAAGTTAAATATTTCAACTAATTGGGGACTTAAACTGTAACAAGATTTTAATACTTTGTTTAATAATTACACCAGGATGTCGATTGAGTGTAACCCAAGGTTTTAATACTTTGTTAACAATTATGCCAAGTGTCCTTGTACATAATTTCACCCCTGTTTTAATAATTCTAGTGACTATTAATCCATTCCCGTGTCCAGTTAAATGAACGATTATTCGTACATATAAATACCCCGCCCATCGTATCCGATCGAGTGTATATGGTTATTTATAGGGACGTCCAATTGTAAATCTTTATATTAAAATTAACAAATTATCATTTTGTTAAACAAATATAAAGCCCATTAATAACCCATAGTCTAATTTCCACAAGTGTCGTTCTTTTGTCCAAACCCCAATTATGGTACAAAGCCCAATTACCCAATTTTAGTAATTAGCCCAACATCATGATTACTTCGTTTTAAATAAGCATAATAATAACTTAGCTATGAGACATTAAATTAAAAAGGTTGAACATAACTTACAATGATTAAAAATAGCGTAGCGTTACACGGACAGAATTTCGACTTACATCCTTACAACATTCGCTAACATACCCTTATTATTAGAAATTAAAATTAAAATTAATATATATATATATATATATATATATATATATATATATATATATATAATTTACGTATGATGAAGAAGGAAAAAGATGTGTTTTTGTGGTGCACCAAAGCTCGATTTTTATAGGCATGTGGGCTGGAACTGTGCACCATACGATCGCATGGATTTATGCCTTCCAGGCCATGCGATCGCATGGCTAGCTGGGGAGAGCCACATTTGGTTGTTTTCTTCTGCCGACGTTTATTTAAATATAATATAATATATATATTAATTTTAAGAATTAATTATATATTATATTATATTCATATGCATAGTTGACTTGTAATTTTTAGTCCGTTGCGTCGAGCGTTAAGAGTTGACTCTGGTCCCAGTTCCGGATTTTCGAACGTCCTTGCGAATAATTTTAATATCTTGTACTTTGCGTTTTGAATCTTGTACTCTTGTAATTTTGAGACGTTTCTTATCAATAATTGGAACATTATTGATTGTATTTTGTACTTTTGAGCTTTTTGGTCGTTTGCGTCTTCAATTCGTCGAATCTGTCTTTTGTCTTCACCTTTTATTATTTAAACGAATATTACTTGTAAATAGGACAATTGCAACTAAAAGCTTGTCTTTCTTGAGGGATAATGCTATGAAATATATGTTCGTTTTTAGCATTATCAAATATTCCCACACTTGAGCGTTGCTTGTCCTTAAGCAATATAGTCTTGAAATACAAAAATCACTTCTTTATTCTTCACACTTTGTACATCAGTGATTTCTTTACGGCGGTATAAACAATGGTAGTAACGATATGGTTTACAGTCCCACATGACTATAAAAATTTAGATCCATTAAGGAAATTGGATCTTTATGAAAACATTTGATCTTTTGAAAATTAAATCTAGCTTTTACCCTAGATAAGTTTTCCGGAATAACCCTTCACCGGTGTTTGCAAATTCTTTTTTTTTTGTGGGTTTGGTGGGTTTTAGATTTGAAAATTTTGGCTCAAAACTTATGGTTTTGTGTCACCCACTTGCTAACCTTGTATTAGGAAAGCAACACGTCCAGTATACTTGCTCCGTATATTACCTTTCGGTAAACTACCGTCCGGTTGTAAAGGAAAGCGTTGAACAAGCAACTGTTAAGGCAATGTCCCCTGACATGCTTTTAATTATGGTCTATAACGTGTCGGACGCAATTACTATTCTTGGTAGGAGCAATAGTAAAGCTCACCCTTTTAATTTGTCGGTCTGGCACAAGGTCCTGTCTTCGACCATGCTATGCAACCACCGTTCTTACGGTTGACACCCGATTTGGTTCAGGTGACCTAATGAATTCCAGGTGAATTCCTAGGATTTTACGTTCAAAGGTAATGAACGCATTGAAAATAAGGTTTTCAGAAAACAAATCGGTTTTAATTTGATCAAAATATTTTCTCGTTCAAGCTCGAGTTTAGATATCATTGAATTTCATGAGTTTGTAATTCTCAATCTTTAAGGTCAATCTCTAGGATTGAGTAATATCAGTCTTAAAAGCTGATTTTTGATCTTTAAGGAGATTATCCTTTATGGGGATCTGATTCATTAGTCTTATCAAGCTAATTTGCACGGTGCCCCCCATTGTACGAGATAAATCCTTCTCATGGTTAGGATAAATCTGACCACTTGGCGACCTTGTTTGATGCTGAGGTCCGTGGATTTCCTGTTGATTTTAGAGATGACTTTTCTAGATTTTTCGTCAACCTACAGCTGGTCTGGACGACAACTTCATGACCTAAATCAAGAAGCGCGTGTCTTTTTCGGAAGACTTTACTTCCTTTTAATGATGGAATTGATTCATCATGTAGATCCATCTTTTCTTTTCTTTCATCGGGTAAAACAGTTTAGTTTAGTCCAAAGCAAAATTATCTTCAATTATTTGTTACAGAAATATGTGACATATGTTTAAGATAACTTGGTAATTTTTCCCACACTTGGCTTTTATTTTCCTTTTTATTGTCCTCTATTCCATTTTAAATGAATTTTAACATTTTGGTTTATTTCTCAATTTATGTCCTTTCCGAGGTAACAATAATTTCGGTGTTAACACCTAGTTTTATCGTTCATAAATATGTATAAACATGATTTTGAGTTCATTTAATTGAAAATTTAGAAAAATTTTACTAGAATTTGGTAGTCAGTATATAAGACTAGGGCTGTTCTTTATTATCAGAGAGCACTAGATTCTAATACAACTACTACTTTACTAGTATTTCTAATGGTAACCAAGTGTATAAAGTAAAAATTTTAAAATCCGAAAGAATTTAACCCCTTCCCACGCTTAAGATCTTGCAATGCCCTTATTTGCAAGAAATCAGTAACAATTTAAATTATTGAGGGTGATTAGCGTAAAAATGATTAAATTTTACCAAAGTTTCCAAACATATTGGCGTTTGTTTGCTGAATGATAAATGGTGCATATCATTTGTTCATTCCGTCTGTTGTTACATCACATTTATTTGTCATCTTGTCGTCAAAATTAGTAGCTTTTGCTGAACTTAATGCCAGTCTTTGAAAATGCGATGTTTTACCCTGTTTTGTACAATTTACAATATACATACATACAAATATAAACATGCATGGAAATTTGAAATGGGACTTAATATCCCACTTTCAAATCCTAAATGTGAAATATTAGTACACAATAATAATAAAAATGATAAAGATTACATAAGTATATTCAATAACATAAGTTTAAACATGAATAAGTAAAAAGATAAAAACATAAAAATCATATAAATAACCAAATGGAACTAAATCAGTCTGGATATGGGTTCCAGTTCATCTCGTCAGGTGGGTTCCATTGTTGGTTATAGGTGTTCTGATAGGCTTGGTTATAGTCATACCGGTTAAAGGGTGGTCGGATATCGGGGCTGTGTGGCGGAAAATGAGCAGGTCGAGTAGGTACATAGTTATTTGGTACCTGATATGATAGCTGGCTCATGATTTGGTGCTGATGAACTAACCAGCTATCGTGTTGGTGTCGCCTATAATCCTCGTATACTCGCTCGGAGTTCCACTGCTCATACATACTATGTCTGGCCGCGTTCGTCATTGCTTCCTCATCTATACGAACGTGGACGTCAAGAATAGCATCTCGAAAGACATCCCTAATGTCTTCCGCCTCCTCCATTTCCTCGTCTGAGCCTCTCTCTACCTGAGGATGAGATCCCTCATAGGGTACTGCCTGGTTACGTCTACTTTTCAATACCTTAGCACCCACATAAACTTTCAATCCTAAGGGCTCAACCTGTTCTCTACAAAGCTGTAATAGACCTCCTTGGTTCCTATCAACACCTAAATACTCTCCAATGAGAGTAACAAAAATACCTCCTCCTATTATACTCCCGTCCTGCATTCCCTCTACCATTTTAGATAAATAAAAAGCAACACAGTAAGGGATATTGACAAAGCATCTAAGATCTCGAATACACTTTAGGTAGAATAAATCATGTAAGGTAATTTTTTCTTTATTATGACCTCTCTGTGTAATCGAGTTAGCCAAAAATCTATGAATAATATGAAGCTTGGCTCTGTCAATATGTGTATAGGAGTGTCCTCCTGCTCGTGTAAAAACATCAAAATGTGACATACGCCTCCAAATGGCGTCAGCGTCAAAGTTGATATCTACCCTTTCACCATAATGAATCAAGTTTGTACAATCGGGTAGTAGCAACTCACCAGGAGTATATATCTGTAAAGCCCTGGCCATGTCCAGCATGGACATTCTGTACATCCTACCGCCAAGGATAAACCTAAGAAATCTTCTATCATCTATTCTAACTATATTTGTATCAAGTGATACAGTACTCATCAACTCAACACACCATTCCTTATATACAGGTCACGAATGGTGAAAAGACGTTCCCAATATGTAAAAGAAGAATTTCCATACCTTTGAACTAAAAGCTGTCTAACACGGTCAGCTAGATGGACCGTTTCCAAAGGAACCCAATCGATTACCCTTGGCACCTCTACATTTTTTGTTACCAATTTGAATTTGTTCCTTTGATATGTCTCGTAATCTCTCCATCTCCTATCAAATCTCAGATTAGGATGCAGAGTGTGCTCAGGAATCGTTTGGAATTCTACTGGTGGCCTCATTGGGAATACTATGAATTCATCAACAAACTGTACCGGATCATAATAAGGTATGTGCTGATCAGGCTGTTGTTGTGGTTCTTGTTGTGGTTCTTGTTCGTGTTGCATTTCTGGTTCTGGTTCTGGTGCTAGTGCTGGTCGTCTAGATGATGATGCTCCTGAACCTCCAGTATCGGCTTTCTGCAAAACACATTAAACACAAAATTTGTGCATCCAAATATGCATTAGTGTTAGCAAATTAACAACTTAAAACAATTACTATAACATGTTAAATCAAAATTAAACTTATACACATTTTCACAATTTTTCACAATTCTACACTTTTCAAATAAGCACATATGAAAATGTATACAAAGTTCATAAGCTTTTAACTCAAATAACATGTCAAAATAGTCATTACTAATAATTAAACAAGTCTCAAATGACAATTACATCAAATTAATCAAGTTCATGAATTCTGGACTTAAAAAGTCCACTTTAATCTCCAAAAATCATGTTTAGGATCAATGTTTGGATCATTTAACTACCTAAACATGTTAAACTACTCAATTTAGCAATAATTCATGATGAAAATCGGCCATAACCTGTTTATATCAAAAATCCCCAAATTGCTCAAGAACACAAACCCTAGATTTCTAAAAATTTTGAAGTTTTTGGCTTCAAATCATGTTAAATAGCATCAATCTAGGTTATACATGCATAAAATACTAACAATTTAACACTAATTACACTAGAAATTAACAAAATTGCATTAGGTAAAAAATTGGTAATTATCACAAAAACTAGGAATTTATAGAGTTTAGGGGTGTAATTTTTACCATTTTGCTGAAGAATGAGAATCTAGGCATGATTAGAGCAAGAAAAATGACGAATTACGGTGGAAAAATGATGAAATTTGGTGAAGATTTGAGAGAGTTTCGTGTTTGTGTGTGTGTTGTGGTGAGGAAGACAGACTTGCTGTCTGTATGTATCAGGCCAGATTTTTGCCTCCATGCGATCGCATGGAGGTATAAGGTGATTCCCATGCGATCGCATGGGTACCCGGCTACAGTGTTTTGACCTTTTTTTTTATAAAACCTTATACTTTATAAAACTTATAATCAATTAAATTTTCAAAAATTTGTTTTTCTTTAGGAGCGAGGGTGTTTCGGATCGATGTCCTAGTCCGTCCCTCTACAAAATTTTAAAATTTTTCAATTCAAAGCGCGGTTTTAAAAGTAAAGATTTTTGGATTTTTTAATGTTTTTGGCATACTTTAATTCAATAAGATTAAAAATAATGATAATAAAAGTTTTCGTCCCTCCCTCGGGTAAAGCAATTTCGGTTCAACGACCTAGTCTTCAACTCACGACGAATTTTAAAAATCATATTTTTAACTTAGCGAAATAAAGTAAATTTTTGTTTTTAAATTCACACCAAACTTAAATAAAAAAAAATGCATAAAATTAAAAATTTATATTAAACTTAATTAAAAATTCATATTATAAATTTACACCAAACTTATATTATATTTTTGTTTTTATACATACAAACTTATATTAAAAAGATTAATTTTTCAAATATTTACAAACTTAAATATATTGATTTTACAAAGTTCAAAATATTAATTTAATATTTATATATTAATTTTAAAAACATGGTAAAAAATAAAATTAAAAATCTTTTTGGCTTTTATCCCACTTTAATCAATCAAATATTATCAAAAATATACGCCCCTCTTTTCGGTAAAGTAATTTTGGTTCCATAACCTAATTTAACTCATGACGAATTTTTGAAATATTTTGGTTGATTGATTAAAGATATTTATACCTTAAGAATAAACGTTAAATTTCGCAGTGATGTAATAAATTTTTGAATGATATCAATAATTTCGGTCGCCAAACCTAATTTTATTGTATATCAATTTAATACTTTATAGCGAACAAATTAGCGTTTATTATCAAAAGGTTAAAAATAAAAATAAAAATAAAAACTGTACAGACTTACTTGTGAGATAGTATTCTTAGTGATACGATCTATCCCTACTCATAAGATAGTCGGTTTAATTGGTTTTCCATAGCTACATAGGCGTAACCTCGAGCATTCAGTGTTTTTTCTTCTAAACATATGAACGGTCCGTCTCTGCATAAAGTAACAAATTCAGTATTTGAATAGGTTTGATTATTTGAACATTTACCTCCATGTAACCATTTTCCGCATTTGTGACATCTTTCTAGGTGTCGTGCTCTTCTTTTCGCTGCGAATTTTGATTTTCCTTTACCAAATTGTAACTTATTATCTTCGCATCTGGATTCTTTTCTTACTCCGTCCAATCTTTCTCTGATTACTGATACTATTTCACTCGGAAGTGTGTCATTATTACGTTTAGTGATCAAAGCGTGTAGCATTAGACCATGGTTTAGTTCACAGGAAGTCTTCATTTCGTAAAAACCTAAAAAAAATAAAAATTCAGAATGGGGGGAGAAGACTAGTTCTTTAGGGTCTGCTAGGGAAAGACCATTCGGGTTCCATTTTCGAGAACTACACGAAAACAGATAATCTAACTCTAACAGAAATACATAATATCCTTTAAAGACTTGATTCTCCCCACACTTAGTTAGCTGTGGTATCGAAATTGTGATTAACTTCATTGTCAACTTCCATTGGACTATCTATGTAATGTTAAACTCTATGACCATTAACTTTAAATTCAATACCATTTGAATTTATTAATTCTATCGTTTCGTATGGGAAAACTCTTTTAAGTATGAATGGTCCAGACCATCTTGATTTCAATTTTCCAGGAAATAGCTTGAATCGTGAATTGAAAAGAAGAACTCTGTCTCCTTCTTTAAATTCTTTTGAACTTCTGATTCTTTTATCATGCCATTTCTTCGTTCTTTCTTTATAGATTAACGAATTTTCGTATGCTTCATGTCTTAATTCTTCTAATTCGTTTAGTTGACTTAACCGTAGACGTCCAGCTTCATGAAAATCAAGATTACATGTCTTCAAAGCCCAAAATGCTTTGTGTTCAATTTCTATTGGAAGATGACATGCTTTTCCATAAACGAGTCTAAAAGGTGTGGTTCCAATTGGAGTCTTGTAGGCTGTTCTAAAAGCCCAGAGTGCATCCTCCAATTTAATGGACCATTCCTTCGGATTTGATCTTACGGTTTTCTCTAGAATACTTTTTAAAGCTCGGTTGGTATTTTCAACTTGTCCACTTGTTTGTGGATGATATGCGGTGGAGATTTTATGAGTTACTCCATATCTTTTAAGAACTTTCTCAAGTTGATTATTACAAAAATGAGTTCCCCGATCACTTATTAAAGCTTTTGGTGTTCCAAACCTTGCAAAAAGACGTTTTAAAAAGTTGACTACAACTCGTGCATCATTAGTTGGGAGAGCTTGTGCTTCCGTCCATTTAGATACATAATCAATGGCAACGAGAATGTAGAGATTATTATGAGATTTTGAAAATGGACCCATAAAGTCAATACCCCAAATGTCAAATACTTCAAATACTTGAATGACATTTTGTGACATTTCATCACGTTGACTTATTTTTCCGGCCCTTTGACAAGCATCACAGGATTTGCAAAGAAGGTGAGCGTCTTTGTAAATTGTAGGCCAATAGAATCCAGCATCATAAACTTTTCTTGCTGTTAGTTGAGGCCCATAATGCCCTCCTGTTGGTCCTGTGTGACAATGGTTTAAGATTTGATTGGCTTCATCTCCGAATACACATCGGCGTATTATTCCATCTGGACAACTTTTAAACAGATGTGGATCTTCCCAGAAATAGTGTTTTATATCACTGAAGAATTTCTTTCGTTTTTAGTACGACAATCCTTTTTCAAGAAATCCACATACTAAGTAGTTTGCATAGTCTGCAAACCATGGTATTTCATTATAATCTATGTTCAATAGATATTCATCTGGAAAGTTGTCTTGTATGGCCGATTCATTTAGAACTTCTAGTTCGGGATTTTCAAGACGAGAAAGATGATCAGCGGCGAGATTTTCTGCTCCTCTTTTATCTCGGATTTCAATATCGAACTCTTATAAGAGTAAGATCCAATGAATTAATCTTGGTTTGGCATCTTGTTTCGAAAATAGGTATCTAAGAGCAGAATGGTCGGTATAAACCACCGTTTTTGCTAGAACGAGATATGAACGAAATTTGTCAAAAGCAAAGACAATAGCAAGGAGTTCTTTTTCAGTAGTTGTGTAATTTGTTTGTGCTCCTTGTAACATCTTACTAGCATAATATATAGGTTGAAATAGTTTTTCAATCCTTTGTCCTAAAACGGCTCCCATTGCAAAATCACTTGCATCGCACATAAGTTCAAACGGTAGATTCCAATTTGGTGTTATCATGATCGGCGCATTAGTAAGTTTCTCTTTAAGAATATTAAAATATTTGATGCATTCATCTGAAAAGATGAATGGAGCATCCTTTTCTAGAAGTTTATTCATAGGAGTGGCAATTTTAGAAAAATCTTTTATGAAACGTCGGTAAAAACTGGCATAACCTAGAAAACTCCTAACTCCTCTAACATTGGTGGGATGTAGAAGTTTAGCAATTACATCTACTTTAGCTCTATCCACTTCAATTCCTTCTTTTGAAATTTTATGTCCAAGAACGATGCCTTCTTTAACCATGAAATGGCATTTCTCCCAATTAAGTACTAGATTTGATTGTTCGCATCTAATAAGCATTCGTTCCAGATTAACTAGATATGATTCAAATGTATCACCGAAGACTGAAAAGTCATCCATGAAAACTTCCATGCATTCTTCTATCATGCCGTGAAAAATCGCCATCATGCACCTTTGAAAGGTTGCAGGGGCGTTGCAAAGTCCAAATGGCATGCGTTTGTAAGCAAAACTACCATAAGGGCACGTGAACGTGGTTTTCTCTTGATCTTCGGGTGCTATTGGAATTTGAAAATATCCGGAAAATCCATCTAGAAAACAATAGTAACTATTTCCGGCTAATCTTTCCAACATTTGATCAATAAAAGGTAAGGGAAAGTGATCTTTTCTGGTGGCGTCATTTAATTTTCTATAATCAATACACACACGCCATCCTGTTACAGTCCTAGTTGGAATAAGCTCATTTTTCTCATTTGTAATGACAGTCATGCCACACTTCTTAGGTACGCATTGAACCGGGCTTACCCATGGACTATCAGAAATTGGATAAATTAAACCTGCATCAAGCAGTTTAATAATTTCTTTTTTAACAACATCTTGCATATTAGGATTTAGTCTTCGTTGGCATTGCACATACGTTTTATGACCTTCTTCCATAAGGATTATATGTGTGCAACACGAAGGACTTATTCCTTTAATATCATGAATCTTCCATATAATAGCTGGTTTATGAGCTTTCAACACAGAAATGAGTTGTGATTTCTCATTTTTAGTAAGAGAAGACGATATTATTACAGGTAATTCAGATTCACCATGTAAATAAGCGTATTCCAAATGGTTTGGAAGTGGCTTTAACTCTAATGTCGAAGGTTCTTCTATCGATGATTTATATCGATATCTGTCTTCTTCTTTTAGCATTTGAATTTCTTCTGTTGTTGGTTCATATCCATTAGCCATTAGTGTAGCTAACATTTCAGCTTCATCAATTTTTTCAGTTCCTTCTCCTAAAGAACATTCTCCTGTTCCTTGTAATTCTGGAAATTCTTCTAACAATTTTGCATGTGAATCTATAGTTTGAATATAATAACATGTATCATCTGCAGATTGCGGTTGTTGCATTGCTCTATCAACTGAAAAGGTAACACTCTCGTCCTCTATACTTAGGGTCAGTTTCTTACCAAACACGTCTATCATTGCTTTAGCCGTGTTTAAGAATGGTCTTCCTAATATGAGAGGAACTTGAGAATCTTCTTCCATGTCCAGAACAACAAAATCTACTGGAAATACTAAAGTACCAACTTTAACTAACATGTTCTCCATTATCCCTCTAGGATATTTTATTGATCGATCGGCTAGTTGTATGCTTATTCTTGTTGGTTTCAATTCTCCAAGGTCTAGTTTAGCGTATAGTGAATACAGCATTAAATTTATACTAGCACCTAAGTCTGCTAATGCTTCTATTGAACTAAGACTACCCAGAAAACATGGAATTGTGAAACTTCCTGGATCAGATAATTTTTCTGGTATCTTATTCAACAGTACTGCAGAACAATTAGCATTCATAGTAACAGCCGAGAGTTCTTCCATTTTCTTTCTATTCGTGATTAGATCTTTCAAGAATTTAGCATATCTAGGCATTCCTGAAATCACATCAATGAAAGGAAGATTTACATTTATTTATTTAAACATATCCAAGAATTTGGATTGCTCGGCTTCAAGTTTTTCTTTTTTCATTTTACTCGGGTAAGGAAGTGGTGGTTGGTAAGGTTTAACATAAGGTTTATCCTTAACTGTGTTATCTTCATTAACCTTTTCAACTACCGGTTCTTTTTCCTTATCTTGATCAGGTTGTGGTTCTTGTGGAGTAGGAATAGTTTCATCAGAAGTTACAGGTATTTCAGGTGGTTTAAGTGTTGTACCACTTCTTGTGGTAATAGCTTTAGCTGTTTCATTCCGGGGGTTAGCAATTGTATCACTAGGTAAACTTCCCGGTTTTCTTTCACCTATTAACCTTGCTAGGTTACTTACTTCTTGTTCCAAGTTTTGAATAGAAGCTTGTTGATTTCTAAATGCTTGAGCATTTTGTTCATTAGTTTGTTTTTGAGATGTGAAAAACTGCGTTTGAGTTTCAACTAGCTTTGTCATCATATCTTCTAAATTCGGCTTTTTATCATCGGTTTGTGGTGGTTTGTTTTGAAAATTAGGTCTTTGCTGATTGTAAGTATTATTGGATACTTGTTGATTACTAGGACCTTGTTGGTTGTTGTATGGAATATTTCAGTTATAATTCTGATTTTGATTGTAAATCGGTCTTGGCGGTTGATAATTATTCTGATAATTATTTCCAGGCCTTTGGTTTATGTATGAAATATTCTCTCTTTGTTCCATTGTTAATTCAATACTGAGACAATCTTTTGTCAAATGTGGTCTTCCACACTGCTCACAACTAATTCGTATTGAGTGGATATCTTTAATCATCTTTTCCATTCGTCTCTCGACAGCATCTATCTTTGCGGAAATGGAATCTAAGTCATGGCTAGAATCGGCTCTAGCTACTTTAGATGATCTAACGATATCTTTTTCTTGATGCCACTCATGTGAGTGGGAAGCAGTGTTATCAATAATTTTGTAAGCATCAGTTTCGGTTTTCTTCATAATAGAACCACCAGCTGCTATATCGATGTCTTTCCTTGTAGTGATGTCGCATCCTTGGTAGAATATTTGTACTATTTGACAGGTGTCTAAACCATGTTGCGGACATCCTCTTAATAACTTTCCAAATCTAGTACACGCCTCATATAGAGTTTCATTCAGTTTCTGTGTGAACGTAACAATTTCTCCTTGAAGTCTTATGGCTTTAGATGCCGGAAAGAATTGTTTAAGAAATTTTTCAACTAAAACGTCCCATGTATCAATCGCCCCTTCAGGTAACGATTCTAACCAATCTTTGGCTTCTCCCTTTAAAGTCCAGGGAAATAACATGAGATATATCTATTCATCCTCAACTTCTCTCATTTTAAATAGTGTGTAGATCCTATTAAAGGTATGAAGATGTTCATTTGGATCTTCCTTCGGCGCACCACTAAATTGGCATTGATTAGTCACCATATGTAGAATTTGTCCTTTGATTTCATAATCTGGCGCATTAATGTCTGGATGAGTAATTGCGTGACCTTGGCCAGTGCGTTTAGCTCTCATTCGGTCTTCCATACTTAAAGGTTCCAGATTCTCCATAATTGAATTTGTTAAATCGGAATCACTAGAGGATTCTGATTTAATGGTTCGTTCCTCAACAATCTCTGTTTGAATGATTGGTGGTTTCGGAGGAAAATTTAATGGTTCAGGATCTATGAATTGTCCCTGAATATTCTTCGGATTCTCAATCGTGAGGTCGGGTTCAAAAAATGGATTATCGGAAATTTGAACTGGAGTACTTGGTCAACTGGATGACGATTCTAAAGAAAAATCAACGGCGGTAATATTTGCTAGATGTCTTGATCTAGTTACAGGTGGTGAACGTACAAAAGGTGATGAACGTCTTGCTCGGTGCATTCACTGAATATCCTATTAGTTTTTAAAAGGAAAGAAAAATTATATAAGTTATCCAATTAATAGACTTTTCTGATTTTGCTCACGTTTCGAATAGCCAAAAGATGCAGCAGAGGGGCAGGATTCGTTTGGTCTCAATATAATTGAGGACTGTTTGGCTCCAATAACCCGGTCCACGTACAAATCCAACTATTACTACGAACCAGAAAATTTTGATGTCTATCAATTTAACCACTTAAAATAAATTTTCGTAATTTTAAGAAATTTAGATAAGAAGTAGAGAAAATTCTAAGTCCTAAAAACTAGAATAGCGAGAAATAAGTAAGAAAAAGAGCGCGTCGAAAAAAAAGGGTTGAAAAATAAAAGGCGTCGAAAAATAAGAAATAAAAAGAGTGACTTATAAAACTTTAAAACACTCGACTAACCCAGCCTTATTACTACCACTAACTTAAAATTATAATCATAAATTGAGATTACTAATTGGAATGATAATTGATACATAGGTAAAAGGCGTCTAAAAATATTAAAGCTTATAAGAAAAACTATATCCCAAATGGTAATAACTTAAAAAGGTACTAAAACTTAAAAAGGCGTCGCAAAATTCTAAAGCACTTAAATCTTAGTCTAAAGAAAAAGCACTTAAGGGATTTTACGGCAAGGCCTAAAAATCTATAAATAAAAATATCTATGGAAAAAACTATATTTTAAAACTAAAAATGAGCGAAAAATACAAAAATTATGCTAAAATGAATAAAAAGGAACAAATTATAAAAATATACTAAAAGTTGCAAAAATTACAATTTTTATAAAAATATTATTTTTATATTATTTATAAAACTATTAATTTTATAATTTAAATAAACTAATTAAACTAAAAATACAAATTAAATAAATAACACTAAATTAAATTATATAATATATAACCTTAATTAGGGTTTAAATATAATAATAATAATTATAATCCGTAATTAATGCAGGCTGCAGTCAACTGTGGCGTGTCAGACGGGCTCATGCGATCGCATGAGTCCTAAGCTACCCGGCCATGCGATCGCATGGGCTAGGGTTTCGGGCCACAGAGTGGGCTGCTACAGTACCGGACTCGAGTTTTAATATTTTTTTTTTATTTTCTGTTTTTGCTGTAAAATATATTTATAAAATATATTTATAAATTAAATAAAACTTATATTTTTACAAACTAAAAAATAGAAATAAAGAAACTTTATAAAACTTAAATATTTACCAAACTCTTAAAAATATTTATATTTTTGTTTTTCTTTTTATATTTTTGAATATATTAAAACGTATTTTTATTTATAAAAGTAAACTAAAATTAAATTTTTTTTTTATTTAGCGTTGCGCTTCCGGCTTTTAAGCTAGATTTCGAATCCCCGGCAGCGGCGCCAAAAATACTTGATGTTATGCGAGGTGTATATGAAATAGCTTTATTTTTACAACGAAATACTATTAAATACGATACAATTTTACACAAGATATTTATTTATTTATAGAATGGATATACTTAAACCTTGCTATAACACTTATAGGCAGTGTACCTAATCATACAGTAGTGTAGTTTTTAGTAAGTCCGGTTCGTTCCACAGGGAAAATCTTTTAAACAAAGCTTAACGCTATATTAGTTTTATTTTATAAAAATACAAATATATATATATATATAAGTAATATTATTATTATAAAGGGGGTTTTTACCGTTTAATGACCGGTTTGTCGATTTTAAAACTTTAGTTGCAGTTAAAACAAAATGTAAAAATATTAAATAAATAAAAGACTTAATTTAAAGCGTAAAGTAAATAACGATAATGAAATTGCGATAAATAAAAGTGCGATAAAATAAACTTGCGATAATTAAAAAGTACGATAATGAAAAGTGCAATTAAATACAATAACAATAAATAAAAGTGCGATAATTAGAAGTGCAATTAAATATAAAATAAAGGAAATTAAATATGAAATAAAAGAATTATGCTTATTTAAACTTCCGTAATCATGATGTTTGACGTGTTGATTTTAGTTTTATGCCCATGGGTTAATTGTCCTTTGTCCTGGATTATTTAATATGTCCGTCTGGTTTTTGTCCATAACAGTCCATCAGTCATAAATATAAAGTGCGAGTGTCCTCGTCAAATTATCCTTATACCCGAAGTTAAATATTCCAACTAATTGGGGACTTAAACTGTAACAAGATTTTAATACTTTGTTTAATAATTACACCAGGATGTCGACTGAGTGTAACCCAAGGTTTTAATACTTTGTTAACAATTATGCCAAGTGTCCTTGTACATAATTTCACCCCTGTTTTAATAATTCTAGTGACTATTAATCCATTCCCGTGTCCGGTTAAATGAACGATTATTCGTACATATAAATACCCCACCCATCGTATCCGATCGAGTGTATATGGTTATTTATAAGGACGTCCAATTGTAAATCTTTATATTAAAATTAACAAATTATCATTTAGTTAAACAAATATAAAGCCCATTAATAACCCATAGTCTAATTTCCACAAGTGTCGTTCTTTTGTCCAAACCCCAATTATGGTACAAAGCCCAATTACCCAATTTTAGTAATTAGTCCAACATCATGATTACTTCGTTTTAAATAAGCATAATAATAACTTAGCTACGAGACATTAAATTAAAAAGGTTGAACATAACTTACAATGATTAAAAATAGCGTAGCGTTACACGGACAGAATTTCGACTTACATCCTTACAACATTCGCTAACATACCCTTATTATTAGAAATTAAAATTAAAATTAAAATTAAAATATAAATATATATATATAATTTACGTATGATGAAGAAGGAAAAAGATGTGTTTTTGTGGTGCACCAAAGCTCGATTTTTATAGGCATGTGGGCTGGAACTGTGCACCATGCGATCGCATGGATTTATGCCTTCCAGGCTATGCGATCGCATGGCCAGCTGGGGAGAGCCACATTTGGTTGTTTTCTTCTGCCGACGTTTATTTAAATATAATATAATCTATATATTAATTTTAAGAATTAATTATATATTATATTATATTCATATGCATAGTTGACTTGTAATTTTTAGTACGTTGCGTCGAGCGTTGAGAGTTGACTCTGGTCCCGGTTCCGGATTTTCGAACGTCCTTGCGAATAATTTTAATATCTTGTACTTTGCGTTTTGAATCTTGTACTCTTGTAATTTTGAGACGTTTCTTATTAATAATTGGAACCTTATTGATTGTATTTTGTACTTTTGAGCTTTTTGGTCGTTTGCGTCTTAAATTCGTCGAATCTGTCTTTTGTCTTCACCTTTTATTATTTAAACGAATATCACTTGTAAATAGGACAATTGCAACTAAAAGCTTGTCTTTCTTGAGGAATAATGCTATGAAATATATGTTCGTTTTTAGCATTATCAGTGGGTGTTATTAGCGTAGTGGTACACGGACAGAGTTTCGACTTACAAAACCTTAAAACATTCGACTAATCGATCCTTATTATTATCACTAACTTAAAATTAAAATTACAAATTGAGATTACAATTTGGAGTGATACTTGATACATAAAAATGGGGAAAGAAAAATATATATAAAATATAAAAGGTATGTATAAATCGTCGAAATGCATGTTCTTTTATAGGCAGAGAGTGCTCCGCGAGTGCGGTGCATTTTGTCTTCAAAGCTCCGAGAGTGCGGAGCTGTGGATTCCAGCTCACACAAGTTTGGATCTTAGTCTGCCGACGGATTTTATTATAAATATAATATAAATATATAATTTATATAATTAATTATATATTATATTATATTTATATACATAATTAATTTATAATTTCCGATCCGTTGCGTCATACGTTGAAAGCTGGTTCATGTCTCGGTTCCGGATTTTTGAACGTCCTTTCGTATAATTTAATATCTTGTACTTTGCGTTTTGCGTCTTGTACTCTTGTAATTTTGAGACGTTTCTCGTCAATAATTTGAACCACTTTGGTTGTACTTCGTACTTTTGAGCTTTTTGGTCGTTTGCGTCTTCAATTCGTCGAATCTGTCTTTTGTCTTCACCTTTTAATTTTTAAAAAAATATTCCTTGTAAATAGGACAACTGCAACTAAAAGCTTGTCTTTTTTGAGGGATAATGTGATGAAATATATGTTCGTTTTTAGCATTATCAAAAATACAGCTTAGGTGTCAAATAAGAGAAGATAGTCATATCCGTCGTAAGAATGACATCTTGATGACCCTTTTGAAAAACATACTTCCACTTAGAGTTTAACCATGAATTTTGGATATATTTCATATCCATATAAAATTAGTTTTTTCACTAAAGGAAATCTTTTAATTCAAAGTTTAAGATAGGTTTTTAAAATTAAACCCAAAACTGCCCCCGTTCGACTAAGACGGCATATATTCGATTTTAAGGTGTTCTTCGTGTTTACAAGTTTTATATCCTTATGTTAGCTTGACATACTGTCATAATACATGTATTGAAGTATTTTAAAAGTCAAGTTAGAAGGATTAAGTTTATTTGCAAACAAGTTTAGAAATAATCTAAACTATGTTCTTGTTGTTATTAGTTATAACTCAAAATAAGATAGCTATATGAATATGAATTGAACAGATTTTGAACAAAGCTATTACCTCAACTTACTAGGGTAAATCTACTGGAAAAGATAGTAAATAATCTTTAGCTCAAAGGTAGCTATGATTGCTTGAAATTCTTGAAGTAGAATCATGGAATCAACAAAAGTTTCAAGTAAGAAATCTATCTTGATTTAAGATAGTTATGATTATATGAATTAAACCAAAGCTTGAATATGTTTATTACCTTGATTATAAGATGGAAAGCTACTGATATGAAAGTTGGATTATGGATTCTAAAGAGTTGTGGAGTTGGATTGAAAGATTGGAAGTAAACTTGTACACTTGGAAGATTATCTTGATATGTTCTTGATCAAGCTTTCTTATGATGATTCTAACTTAGATTTTGATTCTAAAACTTGCTGAATTGTGTTGTGTTCTTGAGAGAGTGTTTGAGTATGTGTGTTTTTAGTTAGAAAAATATGAAGTAGAAATGAAAATGGAATGGATGTATAAGTAGTAAAGATGGCATGAGGTTAAGGTAAGTGTATAGGATCCTTATGTTGAATTTTAGCTAAATGGTTAATACTAGTTGTCAATCCATGGCTCCCACATGTTTCTTGCTGTCCTAGGGTTGGTAAGATGTAGATTTTTATGTGTATATACCAATAGTATATACGTATAGAAACTGGTTACAATACGGGTAAAAATACCGTATGAATACTAGTAGAATTCTTGATGGAACTGAATGGGAATATGAATATAGCTATCTTTGTTAAGTTTAAGTATATTGATATATGTATTTAAGTCTTTCAAAAGTGTATTAATACATCTTAATACAATACATATATATTGATTTTAACTTAAGAGTTAATACGTCGATAATCGATACATATATGTATATTGTTTCAAAGTCTTTAAGTTAGTAGTCTCATCTAATATATATAACTCATTGTTATTATACTTAATGAGATACTTAAATATCATTTAATTAAATCATAATATATATATATATCCAAATATATATTCCTTTAATTAATTATTATGATATATGACGTTCGTGAATCGTCAGACAGACTGGGTGTCCAAACGTTTGTATAAAATTCATTCCAAATAACTAAGTCTTAATAAGTTTGATTGCCTAACATGTTGGAAACCTTAATTATGTAAATATTAATCTTCTATATATTAGCGGAAAAATCAGGGTCGTTACAATATATATCAACATATAGTTTTTACAAGTTTTAACGTTCGTGAATCGCCGGTCAACTTGGGTGGCCAATTATCTACATGAAACTCATTTCAAATAATCAAGTCTTAACAAGGTTGATTGCTTAACATGTTGAAAACATTTAATCATGTAAATATACCAATTTCATTATATATATATATATATATATATATATATATATATATATATATATATATATATATATATATATATATATATATATATATATATAAACATGGAAAAGTTCGGGTCACTACAAAGATGTGCCTTAAATCAGTCTTATGGCTCTAGAACCGGCCATAAGTGAAATTACCAAAACAACCCCAAAAGATTCCATTAAAATGGGTTAAAAATGTCATTACAGCGACATTTATCGCGTTTCGAGACACTACATCGCGTTTCGCGACTCCAGGATGCTACAAGGTCTATTAGAACGCGATATAGTGATCAGGAGTCAGGTTTCAGATGTCGTCGCATTTTGACCCCTTCTGTCGCGATCCGTGACGCGCTGGGACGCGATGAACTCTAGTGAAACGCGACAGGTTACCAGTTCCTAGAAGTTCAGGGACTGAAATTGACAGATTCTGATTCTGATGTAAATTCTGAAAATGCATAAGTGTTAGGATGATTTTTAGTGGCACATTCTGGTGCACACATTTACCGACACTTTCAGGAACATTTTCTGATGCATTAAAAATTCGGGGTGTTACAACTCTCCCCCACTTAAATTCGATCACGTCCTCGTGATCCTCATCACTTAACCGTCTGGACCCACACTCTAAGGTCCTCAAACAATCGTTCCAATACGACTTCCACCACATTACTCATTAACCCGAAGACTAATCCATTAACTAAATACACACTTGCACGCATTCCGAGCTGTGCAACACAAACAACATCTGAAGTCTATAACGATCACTTAGAATACGCGGAATCACCATGTATTCTTCTACTCCTCTAGGAGATTCTTCTCAAATAGTCACCTTTAACAACTAAATCGTCACCCGCGATTTATCAAATTCACAAATCCGAGCACAAAA
Source organism: Rutidosis leptorrhynchoides (assembly GCF_046630445.1). Lineage (NCBI taxonomy): Eukaryota > Viridiplantae > Streptophyta > Magnoliopsida > Asterales > Asteraceae > Rutidosis > Rutidosis leptorrhynchoides. Next base: position 336,293,388 of record NC_092339.1, on the reverse strand, counting down.
CTTGCTCAATCCCTCACATCGGGAAAAATCAACCAATCTCGTACCGAGATATCAACTCCTAGCGTACCATACCAAGCACATCGCTAGTAACAACCACATACCAACACGAAGTCAACACCCAAATCGATGAAGACCAAAATGAAATTGAATCCTAACGGATAACACTTACCACTTAATAACCCTTGTAGTGCGCAAACACGGCTATTACGTAACTACCACAACCTCATAAGCAAACGGCTAAAACCGATAGCGCCCAAAATGACTACGTCCTGTTTCGCGACACCAGGATGCGACAAGGGCTACTAGAATGCGATATAGTGATCAGGAGTCAGGTTTCAGATGTCGTCGCGTTTTGACCCCTTCTGTCGCGATCCGTGACGCGCTAGGACGTGATGAACTCTAGTGAAATGCGACAGGTTACCAGTTCCTAGAAGTTCAGGGACTGAAATTGATATATTCTGATTCTGATGTAAATTCTGAAAATGCATAAGTGTTAGGTTGACTTTTAGTGGCGCTTTTTGGTGCACACATTTACTGACACTTTTAGGAACATTTTTTGATGCATTAAAAATTCAGGGTGTTACAATAGAGCATGGTTGAAACTCTGTGCTTCACTTGATATGTTCCCTTGTGCAATAATGGAAATTGGGTATCTTAATCTTTGAGCTTCTTTTTCTGGAGAGTATCTCTTTGGTGGTACTCCTCTGTTGGCTCTTTGTAGAAGAACATATCTTTGTGTGGTTTCAGCGGAAGTTGGACTATTTTGTTCTCCTTGTTTATTATTGGAGGAGATTTCATTTGGTTCAATATTCGGTGATTCGGGACCAGAGTTTGGTGATTCGGGATCAGTGTGATTCAGGTGATTCAGGATCACGATTAGGAATTGGTTAATATTTGGATATTGTCGGGTTGAGGTGTCCATTGTACCCAACTTAGAGTGTCATTATCTTCTTTCTCCCCCTCACTAGTGAGTTGGGTATTGTTATAGAAATATTCGGTTTCAATAAAGTCGCAATTCATTGTAGTAAAGATATGACGTCTCCTAGGGCTATAACACCGGTATGCTTTTTGATTTATTCCATATCCAACCATGACACACTTTTCAGCACATGGATCTAGTTTGGTGCGCTCATGTTTTAGGATATGAACGAAGACGGAGCACCCAAATATCTGAGGTTCAATGCTAAATGAAGTCGGTAGGGTATGAAATTGGGACAAAGTATCTTTAGGAGTTTTTGTGTCAAGAATTTTTGTGGGTAATCAGTTGATAAGGTATGCAGCAGAAGCAAGAGCTTTGGGCCAAAAACTTTTTGGAACCTTGGATTCAATTAATAATGCTCTTGTCATTTCAAGAAGTAGTCAATTTTTGCGTTCGGATACTCCATTTTGTTCAGGAGTATGAGCACAGGATGTTTGGTGGATAATTTCATGTTCTTCACAAAAAAATTTCATTGAGGTGTTAACAAATTCCCCCCCCCCCCCCCCAATTATCGGATCTTAAAATTTGTATATTTTTGTTAAATTGCGTTTGAACCATTTTATAGAATTGAGAAAATGTCTTAAAGACTTCAGATTTGTGTGTTAGAAAATAAACCCAGGTCATTCTCGTATGGTCATCAATAAATAAAACAAAATAACGGAAGCTTTTCCCCCCATTAACTGGAGCTGGACCCCACACATCAGAATGAATTAAAGCAAAAGGTACATCTTTTCTAGCATTACTAGGTTTAAACGTACTACGATGGCTCTTGGCCAAAATACAAGTTTCACAATTCAAAATAAGATTCGATGGAAATAAACTAGGAAATAAAGCATGTAAATATCCGGCTGACGGGTGACCCAACCTCGTATGCCATAACCAGGCTTCCCTCGTAGGTGTTCCGTGAGCGAGTGACATGGTACCTTGTTGAGAAACCTCGTCAACATAGTATAAACCCCCGTTTTCAGTGCCACGCCCAATCAATAGTCCTGTCCAGATGTCCTACAAGATGCAGAAAGTCGGATACATTAGGACTTTAAAGTTTAATTCTTTTGTAACGTGACTTACCGATAACAGCTTATAAGATAAAGCTGGAATATATAGACAATTATGTAATTTAATAGTTTGCGAAATTTTGATAGTACCGCCACTTTTAACTTGGACAATTCCCCCGTTAGCCGTTTGAATGGTATTTTTTCTTGGTTTTTTTTTAAAAATAATATTATTTTCATCAAATGTCATCGTATCCGTCGCGCCACAATCAAATATCCAAGACTTTGATTTAAAATTATCTGTGACAATATTAGCTTCGGAATTAGTTTTCTGATTTAAAATGGCGTACTTATTTTAACAAAAAATGGGGTTGCGCTTATTATCTATACTAGTACTAATTTTCCTCACAACTTTGGGCCCAACTTTTGGTTTGGACTGATCAATCCCATAGATGGTCCTATTTAAGTTTATATGTCTAGATTTAGTGGACTTAAAAGCTTTTGGCTTGCTAACTGGCCCACTACCCTTAACAGGCCCAATGTGTTTAATTAACCCAACCGTCCCCTTTTTCAATGGGTATCCATTTTTAATAAACCCAACCGCCCCCTTTTTTAACCTCGAGATTCCCTTTTGCCTGTTCACTTTCCCATTATCGATATAGACATGTTGGTTATCGATACAAACAGGTTGGTTCATTTTGCCTTCCCCACACATTTCTTTAAACCTAGAAGCAACCCTAGATTCATTTACTTTTTCTATATCTGTGAAAAGAAAAATAAATGGTGTAAGGGTTGTACCTTCATTTTTGGAGTGGTTGCAATACCACCAAATCCTTGATCGGTTGTTTTAGTGACGGTGGTGGTGGGTTCGTTTACCGCTGCTGCTGCCGCCTTGCCTGGTTTGGTCCACCACTCTAGATAACACTTTATCTTGAAGCACTGATCAATCATCGTGTGTCTTGATTTACCACACTTTGTACAGTAAAGTTTTGATTTGTCAATTTTTTGTGAAAAATTGGAACGATTGGTTAAAGGATTTGATGTTCTTTTGCCATCAATTACTGCTAAACCAGTAGCAATTTCATGATTGGTAGAAAGATCAATCGATGATAACCCCAATATTTGTCTATGTGCTGCTTCTTTCCTAACGGCGGCGTAAGCTTCCTCCGCCATTGGTACTGGTGTTAACCGGAGCAACTCTCTTTTTATGGTATCAAACTTTCGATCTAGGACATTTAAAAACTGAAACAATTTGTGTTCAGCCCTAATTTTGTTGTATTTAATGATGTCTGAGGTATTTTCCATGGGGTTTGGATCTCGAGTTTCGATTTCCCCTAAATACCCTGCATCTTAATCCACAACTCTTCAAGGTTCATATTACCTTGTTTGATTTAAGTGGCTTTGACATAAAGATCGTATGTTTGAAGTTTGTCAATGCCACTGCTATAAGTGGTGATTAAAGCTTCCTGTGATGACCCAGAAATTTCCGATCAAATTTAAACCTAATCTTGATATGTTTTCGACACGATAAGCAAAGTCTGTAATGTTGAGTCTCAAAATTTTGAAACTCGACGATTCACGAACATTTATGTGTATATAATATATACTTATTAAGTGAAAACCTTAACAAAGTATTAACAAAGTATTAGATGCATGATACTTTACATGAACGTATTTTGTTTCAATATAACTTTATTATAGTTATCGACGAGATTAAAAGATAATATCAAATTATTGATTTATCAGATACATTGTATGGTTATGAGTCTCTGTTACGAGGCCCACGTTGATTTAAGAAATTGTTTCTTTTAACGGTATTCGGAATAATTGATAAAGTGATTTACAAATGAGAACAAAGTGTCACTTATCGAGAGTTAGACAAATGTTAGTGGAGAATTGAATTTCATAGTACTGGATTGGTCTATCTTCAAAACGTGCTAAAACGTTTTCCAATATAATAAAACTTGTTTATTAAAATGTCTTTGTTTAGATAACGTAAGTTGGTATATTGATTATATATATATATATATATATATATATATATATATATATATATATATATATATAACTTGCAACGTGTATTTAAAATATGTTTATGTATATTAAATATTTATGATTACAAATTAGTTAAGTAAACGATAGTAACACTTGTTTATTTGATTCGATAAATATTAAGATATATTATTTAGAAAGTTTAAGGAAATTAAAATAAACGTTGGCGTATAAAGGAATCATATCAAATTAAGTTTTAAAGCGTAAACGTTATTCTCGATTAGGTAAACGATCTTAAATTATACATTGAAATACGATTAGTTTTGAAAATCTAAATATTGTATTATTAGATAAATATTTCAAACCTATATATATATATATATATATATATATATATATATATATATATATATATATATATATATATATATATATATATGTTTTAATTTAGTCATAAAACGTTTTGATTTAAACTAATTTTTATTAAATATGCTTTGATAAATAACGAGACTTTGATTTATAGAAGTAAATGACCAAAACGTTTAAATGATTAAGTTACATTTAGAGTAAAATAGTTTTCATTGATTTGAGTCTTGTCATTCGTAAGGGTACGTTACACAAAACATAAAGTGTTAGTTTTCTTAACGTACGAAACCTCGTTCGATAAACCGGAAGCGGGACATTAGTCGAGTAACAACGTCCGAGTCATCGGGATTAAAATTATAAGTTAACTATACATGTAAATATAATATAATATATAATTAATTATATAAATTAAATATTATATATATATTAATATTATACGAGTGTCGGCAGCCCTGATTAATGGAATGTGAGCTGGAGAAGGACCCCATGCGATCGCATGGGAATCCCACTACCAAGCCATGCGATCTCATGGCAGGGTAGGTGAGGCCAGGTTCCATAAATTGATCGAATTCGCAGTCTGGTTACACCATTCTTATTTTATCTCACGAATTCTCTCTATATATATTACTAATTATATTTATATCATTATTATTATTAAGATTAATATTATTATTAATCTTATTATCATTATCAGTAGTATTAGTATTATTATTATTAGTATTATACATAAAATACTACGACGAGGTTCTGCTCGCGTGTTTTCAAAACGAGTTTTATGAGCGGGATAGAGCTAAGGAAATTATGGGTTATAGCTATGGAGGTTATGGGTATGGTTCAGGGGTTTTGCTTGCGAGTCAAACTAGAGACTATCATCTCCGTTGCATCTACGTACTTTCCTACAATATTGAATCTCAATATTGATACGTGAGACTCATAACTTAACTTTTATATATTGATAGTGTATCCCTCACTAGTGCTCGAGTATATAGGATTATGCATGCTTGTACGTTTGATATTGTCGTTAGATAGGTTATGATGAATCCTGAATTAGATACATATGTTATTGAGATAAGGTATATGATATGCATGTCGTTGGAAAACTGGCAAAAAACTATAAACTTTTCATTTAGATATCGTATGGTTTTGATAAACGGATTAAAAGATATCGTCAATTGAATTATCTATAATTTTAAAGTATTATCGTTAAAATGGTTATCGTTATCGTTATCGTTATCGTTATCGTTATCGTTATCGTTATCGTTATCGTTATCGTTATCGTTATCGTTATTATTATTATTATTATTATTATTATTATTATTATTATTATTATTATTATTATTATTAAAATAATTAATATTTTTATCAAAACTATCAAGTTATTATTATTATCGTTATTATTATTAAACGCATCATTTATATTAAAACTATTATTTTTATTAAAATTATAATTTTGATAAAATATCATTGTTGTTATAAAATATCATTATTATTATCATTTTAGTATTATTATTATTAAAAATTATCATTTCGAATAGAATTATCAGTCTCATATAAAACATTGTTATTTATTATTATTATCGTTAACATGAATATAATATTTTTATCAGAAATATTTTATTATTATAACATTTGTATTATTACAAAAGATTATTATTTATTATCAAGATTATTATTATCATTAGTAAATATAAATATTGTTATTATTATTATTATTATTATTATTATTATTTTATTATTATTATTATTATTATTATATTATTATAAATACAACTTTATTTATTATTATTATCAATATTATTTTATCAAATGAATATGAGATACAAAGATATTTTTATCATACGTAATAAAATTACATTAATAATAAATGCCACTATATTTTTATGATATTAAGTGAACTTTATAAACTTGATATAAAAGTATATTTTTATCATATATAAATTTTAATATAAGTTTTTAATTATTAATAAATGAATTGTATTATTTACGTTAATAAAATTTGATAAATATATTTAAATATATAAAATGACTATATTTAAATTATATATTAAACATGTATAAATTCTAAAAATCATATTTGGAGTATACGACCTTTGCTAGCGTTTGCATGATTATCTCGAGCATTAGGATTGTGATACACTATGACTTGACCTAAATTGTTTGATAGATATTGACCAACATATATATATATATATATATATATATATACACACACACACACACACACTTAATATAGGTTCGTGAATCTGAGGCCAACCTTGCACTCGTTCAATGACGTCATATGTATTTTTACTACGAAATAAAGTATTGTGAGTTTCATTTGCTCCCTTTTTAAATGTTTTTGCAATATATATTTTTGGGACTGAGAATACATGCGCTTTTATAAATGTTTGACGAAATGGACACAAGTACTTGAAACTACATTCTATGGTTGGATTATTATACCGCGTATCACCCTTTTTAGCTTGGTAACCTAAGAATTAGTGAACCAGTCTACTAATTGACGCGAATCCTAAAGATAGATATATGGGCCTTGACAAGCCCCAGTCGGGAACTGTTTTAGTACTTTGATGATTATATGTTTGGGGATATGCTAGATGCATTTTGTTAATGTCGGTTACCAGGTATTCACCATATGAATGATTTTTTTTAATTTCTATGGAAGAGATGTATATTTATGAGAAATGAAAATAAAAGTCATGTGGTCTATTAAAATTATGGAAATGATCAATTATGATAAACTAGTGAACTCACCAACCTTTTAGTTGACACTTGAAAGCATGTTTATTCTCAGGTTTGAAAGAAATCTTCCGCTGTGCATTTGCTTATTTTAAAGATATTACTTGGAGTCATTCATGGCATATTTCAAAAGACGTTGCATTCGAGTCATTGAGTTCAACAAGATTATTATTGAGTAAATGACAGATTAGGTCATTTATAGTTTGGATATTATGAAATGGTATGCATGCCTATCAACTTTCAATAAAATGAAAGTTTGTCTTTTAAAAACGAATGCAATGTTTGTAAAATGTATCATATAGAGGTTAAATACCTCGCAATGTAATCATATGTTATCGTATTCGTCCTTATGGATTAGGATGGGTCATCTCATGTGGTATCAGAGCAGTGGTCTTAGCGAACCAGGTCTTGCATTAGTGTGTCTAACAGATAGTTGTTAAGATGCATTAGTGAGTCTGGACTTCGACCGTGTCTGAATGTCAAAAGTTTTGCTTATCATTTCTAGTCCGAAATCATCTACTTACCATCCATAGGAAATTACATGCTTATCATTCTTAAGTCTAGACGCGTTTTCGTGCATTTATTGCATAATAGTGTATAGACAAATTCTTATCTTAGCATATCTGTTACTGTGAACTTTGACTGACATCTTTTAAAGATTCCTCCGTAATTTATGGGATGGTGGTAATATATATACATATGTAAATTATGTATTGAATTATGTATTGAAGAATATCAAATCTAACTCCTATAATCCATTTCATACCAAAAATTCATTTCCCCGATTATACATTCCGCATCTAGTTTGAATTCCTCAGATTCCGACAGCTATTCCGATATGGATATCCACCTGAGCTCCGAAAGCAGCGTCACCGGAATGGATCAACCAATTTCCCATCATCTATTCTGGATGAATTGGGGATGGGTTCGTAGTCTACTCAATCGTTGGAGACAAGAAGAAGGCGATCCCTTCCATCCACCACATTGCCCTCTTGGCGATGAACCTGAAGCACTTACCGGTGAACCTGTTCGAAACATCCTTTTCTCTCTCATTTCCAGAGTATCTCGTCACGATTATATACTATCCCATATTCTAGACCTTATTCATCTGCTCGTTCCAACCGCCAATCATCCCGGTGTACTAGTAGAAGTTAACGAACTTCACGCTCGCGTGACGGCTTTGGAGAGTATGGTGCAAAGATTACAAGCACCATCAACAACACCAGTACCGCCAGTAACATCCACATCGCAAGTCTCAATACCACAAGCACCAGCAGCATCACCGGCATCAACGGTACCACCATCATCAACACCAACAGTATCATTACCACCACCAACAATCATATCCACATCACACGCCTCAACATCACAATCTGTACCTCGGATATCAACGTCACACGTACCATAAATACCAAGGAGTTTTAACAACAATAAACAATGAAGTATTAATTTATCACTTCATTGAAGAAATATTCTGCAGAGAATATGTAGTTTCTAAAAGTTTTAGAGATTACTATTTCTAGTTCTAACTGAAAGTCAGATGAGTAGAATGGATAGAGATGATAGAGAAAAGAATCAAAACCCTGACAAGAATGGTGCGCGATTTACAAGCTAGACTTGTTATACAAGCATCACCAGTAGTTACCGGCAGTATCACCAGCGCCAACAATATCGTTAGCACCACCAGCACCGTCAGTACTATTAGCATCATCAGCACTAGCAGCACCTATAACATCACAAGCTCCGCCAGTTCAAGAATCATCGTGGACATCATCACTGATCAACAACGAGTATATTGTATCAACGAGTTATGAAGTATTAACTCATTTTTTTTTCTGAAGAATTTATATATATTTTATATATGAATTCTGAAACTATAATAAATCTTTCGTACTAAGTTATTGAGTATGAATTGAAAAAGGGTAGATACTACTCAGTTAAATTCATATTACTAATATGCTATGATGTAAATCCTTCATTAACAACCTAACCATCGTTATCTACAATCTCTGATTCAACTAAATGAATTCGTTTTCATAATAAACTAAGTGTATCATTCAATAACATGTTTGATTTTACACTTTCATCTTCGATGTACTCAAAACTTACTGGAAAACAACATTCGTATCTTGCGAAGTTAGCAAGAGTTCTATGAGCATCAGCATGATTCACTAAGAATAAATAATGAAGTATTGATCACAGTAGTGAAATACTCTGTGAAGATTATGTAATCTCTAATGTTAGAGATTATTCATTTCTAATTCCAGCCTAAGATCAAATGAACTTAACTCATCAAATCTGTATTACATCTGAAGAAAATATACTTATATTTTCATAAAGATTGTGATAAAATTCTCCGGTACAAAACATTACTCCTGAATTTTTTTTTAACGGGTAGGTAATACCCGAGAGATATATAAAATTCACAATTAATATGTTATATCCTTAGATTCTGATTCAGCAAATCATCAACTATAATCCCTACTTTCACAACAATATACATTCTTTTATAGAAATCACAACAACTATACTCATACAAATCTAATTACATATTCTGATTTTGAAATCTCATAATTCAATTCCAGATAGAACCAAAATCATCACTCTTAGACTCCTACATCTTTCAAAACTATACTTTAACTTCGAAACTGTACTAGAACATCATTTCTATTCATGGAACCCAGAAAAATATTTGTATCATTCAAAATCTTAGAACATCATATATATATTAACAATTACAATCTGTGTTCAAACCTTTCAAAATTCCTGAAGACACTCGAGATGATGATCCAACCACATATTACCCACCGTCATGCATCTGAAAAACTCTCAAAACCAAAGTCATAGTTTAACACGTATCCGTGTAAGATCCTTTGGCATTTATTAAAAAAAAATAACTTTTCAATCTCTTTTCAAAATAGACAGTTTTGTTACAGATCCAGCAAATCATCTTCAATTGTTCATCCGAATAAGTCTTATTATAACAATTACCCTTTCATCATTGTTACCGGGGAACCTTTCATATCTCGCCACATAAGCAGCAAACTTATCAACAACTTCACTGATCTGTGACTTTCCGAAAAATCATTATATTTATTGATACCCCATCATTTACTCATCTGCATCTCGTAACAAGAATTGTCATGTCAATTACTGGGAATCATCAATCAGTATTTTGAAATCTCGCAGTATGTCTAAGCCAACAGTTATATGTGTACATATAACATTTACCTCTAAGACTTACATACTTTGAATGTGAAGTTTCTGAAAAACACCCCAAACTGCGAACTAGTTCTCCGAATTTGGAAAAATGCTGATGAAGAAGCAAAAACTGTAAACGACCATAATAGTCAAAAGTTTGATGATAAAGAATAGTATGGTGGTAAAGCTGAGAAAAAGAGAAGGTTTGGAACTGGAAAACGGATTGAGCAGACCATGAAGGAGGCTGTGGACAAATCACAAAGACGAAATCTACCTTTAAAGAATCCAAATGATTCAGTGTCTGCTAAAAATCGTTAGCAAACACCTTACTCCTCATTCTAAACCTTCACAGACAAACTTTCTGCATCATTCTTTGATTCCAGATATTTTAAAATTCTAAAACATCATCGAATCTTTCATTAAAAATATCTTCGATATTTCTGAAGATATTTTCATAACTATTCTTAACTGAAATCATTTATCTCTTCGCAATATCTGCGTTACAACATAAAAAGAAACTGTGTTAGTTTCTAAATTCTGAAAAATTCGAATTTAAAATAGGAATGTTTTTGAAGTAGTGTTGTGAACTGAAGCATGAGTTAGTATAATATAATGACACTTGATCAACGTGATTATATTACAGTAAGTCATGCTGAGTTTCTAATGGAACGTGATGATTCACAGATCATACCCTCATCATGAACCATGTTACATAACTATTTCATTCTATTTAACTATTAAACTATCAAAAAAATATTTTTCTTGATGATTCAGTCTTTTCCGAGGTATTCTGGTAAATTTGACAAATCAAGATCGTGCCATTACAATTCCCTTCTTAGAACATTAAATATATTCATTTCAAAATCCATATGATGTTATGCGAGGTGTATATGAAATAGTTATATTTTTACTACGAAATACTATTAAATACAATACAATTTTACACAAGTTATTTATTTATTATTAGAGTGGATATACCTAAACCTTGCTACAACACTATAGGTAGTGTACCTAATCGTACAGTAGTGTAGTTTTTAGTAAGTCCGGTTCGTTCCGCAGGGAGCTAGCCAAGTTTACGCTATATTTTTTTTTAAAACTATATTTTTGTGTGTGTGTGTGTATATATATATATATATATATATATATATATATATATATATATATATATATATATATATATATATATATATATATATATATATAAGTAGTATTATTATTATAGAAGGGGGTTTTTTACCGTTTAATTACCGGTTTGTCGATTTTATGTTTTAAGTCACAATTAAAACCTAATGTAAAATATTAAAAATAAATATAACTTAATTTAAAGCGTAAAGTAAATGACGATAATTAAAATGCGATAAATTAAAGTGCGATAAATAAAATGATGGTAAATAAAATTACGATAATTAAAAATACGATAAGATATAAAATAAAGGAATTATGCTTATATAAACTTCCGTAATCATGATCTTCGACGTGTTGATTTTAATTTATTACCATGAGTTAATTGTCCTTTGTCCTGGATTATTCGATATGTCCATACGGTTTTGTCCATAATAGTCCATCAGTCATAAATATAAAGTGCGAGGATCTTCGTCAAATTATTCTTATACCCGAAGTCAAATATTCCAACTAATTGGGGATTCAAACTGTAACAAGGTCTTAATACTTTGTTTAATGAATACACCAGGTTATCGACTGCGTGTAATCTAAGGTTTTACTACTTTGTTAACAATTACACCAATTACCCTTTAATGTAATCCACCCCTGTTTTAATGAGTCCATTAACTATTAATCCATCCCCGTGTCCGGTAAAATGAACAATAATTCGTATTTATAATTATCCCGCCCACAGTACCTGATTAAGCGTGTGTGGTTATATATAGATACGTCAAATTGTAACCTTTATATTAAATTAATGAGGTATCGTTTAGTTAATATAAAGCCCATTAATAGCCCATAGTCTAATTTTCACAAGTGTCGTTCTTTTATCCAAACCCCAATTATGGTACAAAGCCCAATTACCCAATCTTAATATTTAACCCAACATCACGATTACTTCGGCTTAAATAAGCATAATAATAACTTAGCTACGAGACATTAATTTAAAAAGGTTGAACATAACTTACATTGATTATTAATAGCGTAGCGTTACACGGACAGAATTTTGACTTACAAACTTAAAACATTCGCCACTATAACCTTATTATTATTAATCTTAAATTAAAATCAAAATTATAAAATAAATATAAATATATATTGAGAGAGTAAGAGATAGAAAAAGATGTGTTTTCTTTCGGCCAGAACTCGTGCATTTTATAGAATGTGGCCTGCTACAGTAAACCATGCGACCGCATGGTTTTTGTTCTTCCAGGCCATGCGATCACATGGCCGCCTTCTCCTGGTCACAAAGTGATTAAAACGTGGGCTGCTCATATTTATTTAATATATAATATAATATATATAATTTTTATATAATTATATATATATATATATATATATATATATATATATATTATATTATATACTTGTGCATAGTTGACTTGTAATTTTAGCTCCGTTGCATCACGCGTTGATAGTTGGCTCATGCCCCCGTTCCGAATTTTCGTACGTCCTTTCGTAAGATTTAATATCTTCTACTGTGCGTTTTGCGTCTCGTACTCTTGTAACTTTTAAGAAGTTTCTCATCAATAAATTGAACCTCTTGGATTGTACTTTGTACTTTTTAGCGTTTTGGTCGTTTGCGTCTTCAAATCGTCGAATCTGTCTTTTGTCTTCACCTTTTATTATTTAAATCAATATCACTTGTAAATAGAATAATAGCAACTAAAAGCTTGTCTTTCTTGAAGGATAATGCTATGAAATATATGTTCGTTTTTAGCATTATCACCATACCTACGAATTCTGGACCATTATTCGCTTGACTTGTAGTCGAGAAGAGGAGACAAAAGTATGGAACCCTTGAATATAAAAGAAAATATAAAGCTCGAAAACAACACATAAATTACAAACCGTGCATATCAATACATATTGCCATGTAAAGGCACGGGAAAATTAAAAACACTATAACCCCAAGGTAATAGTAAAAGTAAGTAAAATCCTCCGGTGGTAGATGAAAGAGAAGAATGACAGATATGAAAGTTAAGAGGATATCAAGGATCAGAACGGGATGGAGCATATTGACGAATATTTTAAAGTATGAATTGAGGAGAAAGAATAGGAGATGTGAGATATGGAAATAAGGAAACGAAGGGGGTGGATTTATAGTGAAATATCCGACAGAGCAATCGAAACAGATTATTGCATTTAATCAAAGAAGATCCTGATTTCCTTAATCGCCGAAGAACCAAATCTTATTACGAAGATTTTCTTTAAATCCCATGAATTCCGGAAATCAATCATAACTACGTCATCGGTTAAAACGAATATACATTTACTCATTTCACTCTCTTGCGATAGCCTCACTTATACTCTTCGCGTAATCGGATCATTTTATCTATATTACTCAATAATGATAAAAACCTATGTATCAATTCATATTAGTCATGAAAACATTTTTATAGTTAGCCATGACGACCTTGATCAAATTTCGGGATTGTGATACACTATGACTTTAACAGGTAGGTACTGTGATGACCCTGAAATTTCCAATCAAATTTAAACCTAATCTTGATATGTTTTCGACACGATAAGCAAAGTCTGTAATGTTGAGTCTCAAAAATTTGAAACTATATTCATGTAATCAATTACCCTTTGACTATGCTCGACGATTCACGAACATTTATGTGTATATAATATATACTTATTAAGTGAAAACCTTAACAAAGTATTAGATGCATGATACTTTACATGAACATATTTTGTTTCAATATAAGTTTATTATAGTTATCGATGAGATTAAAAGATACTATCAAATGATTGATTTATCAGATACATTGTATGGTTATGAGTCTCTGTTACGAGGCCCATGTTGATTTAAGAAATCGTTTCTTTTAACGGTATTCGGAATAATTGATAAAGTGATTTACAAATGAGAACAAAGTGTCACTTATCGAGAGTTAGACAAATGTTAGTGGAGAATTGAATTTCATATTACTGGATTGATCTATTTTCAAAACGTGCAAAAATGTTTTCCGATATAATAAAAGTTGTTTATTAAAATGTCTTTGTTTAGATAACGTAAGTTGGTATATTGATTATTAGATATATATATAGCTTGCAACGTGCATTTAAAATATGTTTATGTATATTAAATATTTATGATTACAAATTAGTTAAGTAAACGATAGAAACACTTGTTTATTTGATTTGATAAATATTAAGATATATTATTTAGAAAGTTTAAGGAAATTAAAATAAACGTTGGCGTATAAAGGAATCATATCAAATTAAGTTTTAAAGCGTAAAAGTTATTCTCGATTAGATAAACGATCTTAAATTATACATTGAAATATGATTAGTTTTAAAAATCTAAATATTGTATTATTAGATAAATATTTCAAACCTATATATTATGTGTATATATATATATATATTTTAATTTAGTCATAAAACGTTTTGATTTAAACTAATTTTTATTAAATATGCTTTGATAAATAACGAGACTTTGATTTATAGAAGTAAATGACCAAAACGCTTAAATGATTAAGTTACATTTAGAGTAAAATAGTTGTCATTGATTTGAGTCTTGTCATTCGTAAGGGTACGTTACACAAAACATAAAGTGTTAGTTTTCTTAACGTACGAAACCTCGGTCGATAAACCGGAAGCGGGACATTAGTCGAGTAACAACATCCGAGTCATCAGGATTAATATTATAAGTTAACTATACATGTAAATGTAATATAATATATAATTAATTATACAAATTAAATATATTATATATATATTAATATTATACGAGTGTCGGCAGCCCTGATTAATGGATTGTGAGCTGGAGAAGGACCCCATGCAATCGCATGGGAATCCCACTACCAAGCCATGCAATCGCACGGCAGGGTAGGTGAGGCCAGGTTCCATCAATTGATCGAATTCGCAGTCTGGTTACACCATTCTTATTTTATCTCACGAATTCTCTCTATATATATTACTAATTATATTTATATCATTATTATTATTAAGATTAATATTATTATTAATCTTATTATCATTATCAGTAGTATTAGTATTATTATTATTCGTATTATACATAAAATACTACGACGAGGCTCGCGTGTTTTCAAAACGAGTTTTATGAGCGGGATAGAGCTAAGGAAATTATGGTTTATAGCTATGGAGGTTATGGGTATGGTTCAGGGGTTTTGCTTGCGAGTCAAACTAGAGTTTATCATCTCCGTTGTGTCTACGTACTTTCCTGCAATATTGAATCTCAATATTGATACGTGAGCACTCATAACTTTACTTTTATATATTGATAGTGTATCCCTCACTAATGCTCGAGTATATAGGATTATGCATGATTGTACGTTTGATATTGTCGTTAGATAGGTTATGATGAATCCTGAATTAGATACATATGTTATTGAGATAAGGTATATGATATGCATGTTGTTGGAAAGCTGGCGAAAAACTATAAACTTTTCATTTAGATATCGTATGGTTTTGATGAACGGATTAAAAGATATCGTCAATTGAATTATCTATAATTTTAAAGTATTATTGTTAAAATGGTTATCGTTATCGTTATCGTTATCGTTATCGTTATCGTTATCGTTATCGTTTTTGTTATCGTTATTATTATTATTATCAATATTATTATTATTATTATTATTATTATTATTATTATTATTATTATTATTATTATTATTATTATTATTATTAATATTATTATTAAAATGATTAATATTTTTATCAAAACTATCAAGTTATTATTATTATCGTTATTATTATTAAAAGCATCATTTATATTAAAACTATTATTTTTATTAAAATTATAATTTTGATAAAATATCATTGTTGTTATAAAATATCATTATTATTATCATTTTAGTATTATTATTATTAAAAATTATCATTTCGAATAGAATTATCAGTCTCATATAAAACATTGTTATTTATTATTATTATCGTTAACATGAATATAATATTTTTATCAGAAATATTATTATTATTATAACATTTGTATTATTACAAAAGATTATTATTTATTATCAAGATTATTATTATCATTAGTAAATATAAAAATTGTTATTATTATTATTATTATTATTTTATTATTAATATTATTATATTATTATTATAAATACAACTTTATTTATTATTATTATCAATATTATTTTATCAAATGAATATGAGATACAAAGATATTTTTATCATACGTAATAAAATTACATTAATAATACATGCCACTATATTTTATGATATTAAGTGAACTTTATAAACTTGATATAAAAGTATATTTTTATCATATATAAATTTTAATTATTAATAAATGACTTGTATTATTTACGCTAATAAATTCTGATAAATATATTTAAATATATAAAACGACTATATTTAAATTATATATTAAACATGTATAAATTCTAAAAATCATATTTGGAGTATACGACCTTTGCTAGCGTTTGAATGATAATCTCGAGCATTAGGATTGTGATACACTATGACTTGACCTAAATTGTTTGATAGATATTGACCAACATATATATATATATATATATATATATATATATATATATATATATATATATATATATATATATATATATATATATATATATATATATATATATATATATATATATATACTTAATATAGGTTCGTGAATCTGAGGCCAACCTTGCACTCATTCAATGACGTCATATGTATTTTTACTACGAAATACAGTATTGTGAGTTTCATTTGCTCCCTTTTTAAATGCTTTTGCAATATATATTTTTGGGACTGAGAATACATGCGCTTTTATAAATGTTTGACGAAATGGACACAATTACTTGAAACTACATTCTATGGTTGGATTATTATACCGCGTATCACCTTTTTTAGCTTGGTAACCTAAGAATTAGTGAACCAGTCCACTAATTGACGCGAATCTTAAAGATAGATCTATGGGCCTTGACAGGCCCCAGTCGGGAACTGCTTTAGTACTTCGATGATTATATGTTTGGGGATATGCTAGATGCATTTTGTTAGTGTCGTTTACCAGGTGTTCACCATATGAATGATTTTTTTTTATCTCTATGGAAGAGATGTATATTTATGAGAAATGGAAATGAAAGTCTTGTGGTCTATTAAAATTATGGAATTGATCGATTATGATAAACTAATGAACTCACCAACCTTTTGGTTGACACTTGAAAGCAGGTTTATTCTCATGTTTGAAAGAAATCTTCCGCTGTGCATTTTCTCATTTTAAAGATATTACTTGGAGTCATTCATTACATATTTCAAAAGACGTTGCATTCGAGTTGTTGAGTTCAACAAGATTATTATTGAGTAAATGACAGATTAGGTCATTTATAGTTTGGATATTATGAAATGGTATGCATGCCTGTCAACTTTCGATGAAATGAAAGTTTGTCTTTTAAAAACGAATGCAATGTTTGTAAAATGTATCATTTAGAGGTCAAATACCTTGCAATGTAATCATATGTTATCGTATTCGTCCTTATGGATTAGGACGGGTCGTCTCACTTCCCACAGCAATTTGATTTTGGAAATGATGAGAGATTGCTTGCTAAACTTGGCTCAATATTTTGGATAAGCCATGAAAACACGATTAGGTCCTCTTGTTCTTATTAATCGTAGTTGTTCCTATTGATTGTAGTTTTCATCGCTGGTATCCATAGGGTTCGTGGTTAGATGAGTCAGGAGAGTTTTGGATTTACCTCTAATAGCTACCCTCATCATCCTGGACCAGAGAGCATAATTCGCGCTGTTTAAATTCAACCCAATCTTCAGAATTTTGCGTTGTTGATAATTCATGTTGTGCTTTAACAGATTTGCTAGCTGAGTTGTTAAATCATTAATTTAGCTGTTTTGGCTTTGAACAGATGGTGGTGATTGGATGCCGCCTTCATTAGGCATGTTGGCCATCTAAACGGGTAAGTGATGAAGCTAAAGATGAGTGTAATGATCAAGGATCTACACCATCAGCTCTGATACCATGATAAAAGTTGAGAATTTGATCTTGTATTGAATATTTTGAATGTTTGATACAATTGAATTGAGTTCTTACAATTTGCTAAGAGTTCTTATATAATCTAAACATTGTAACAACTATTTCCAGTCATGGTATGGCTCCATTTAACTTTTGGAACCACCATAACAAATAAGGGAAAGTGTTGCTTTGCAGCCAGCTTGTTAGCCGTTTACTTGTTTTAACTTGGGCAGACATGTGATCTTCTAAATCGGGAGAGGATGAAGTAGACAACTTCTGATCCCAAAGTCAATTTACCTAAAAAGGTAATTTGACCATTTGTTGACAGGTTGCTTTATTCTAACATGGGTAATCTTGACCTATCAACCTGCCTGACCTGAGCCTGAGTGTTTCGACCTGTCAACTGAACTCAATCAGTCATACATCGATCGAAATGGGATATTAAAAACTAAATAAGATCGATAACCCCTCAAAATAATGGCCACTGCTGAAATGTCCCGTTCATATTGATTATAAACGTTCCATATTAATTGATTTCGTTGCGAGGTTTTGACCTCTATATGAGACGTTTTTCAAAGACTGCATTCATTTTTAAAACAACCATAACCTTTATTTTATCAATAAAGGTTTCAAAAGCATTATGTAGATTATCAAATAATGATAATCTAAAATATACTGTTTACACACGACCATTACATAATGGTTTACAATAGAAATATATTACATCGACATATGTTTCTTGAATGCAGTTTTTACACAATATCATACAAACATGGACTCCAAATCTTGTCCTTATTTTAGTATGCAACAGCGGAAGCTCTTAGTATTCACCTGAGAATAAACATGCTTTAAACGTCAACAAAAATGTTGGTGAGTTATAGGTTTAACCTATATATATATATATATATATATATATATATATATATATATATATATATATATATATATATATATATATATATATATATATATATATATCAAATCGTAACAATAGACCACAAGATTTCATATTTCAATACGCATCCCATACATAGAGATAAAAATCATTCATATGGTGAACACCTGGTAACCGACATTAACAAGATGCATATATAAGAATATCCCCATCATTCCGGGACACCCTTCGGATATGATATAAATTTCGAAGTACTAAAGCATCCGGTACTTTGGATGGGGTTTGTTAGGCCCAATAGATCTATCTTTAGGATTCGCGTCAATTAGGGTGTCTGTTCCCTAATTCTTAGATTACCAGACTTAATAACAAGGGGCATATTCGATTTCGATAATTCAACCATAGAATGTAGTTTCACGTACTTGTGTCTATTTTGTAAATCATTTATAAAACCTGCATGTATTCTCATCCCAAAAATATTAGATTTTAAAAGTGGGCTATAACTCACTTTCACAGATTTTTACTTCATCGGGAAGTAAGACTTGGCCACTGGTTGATTCACGAACCTATAACAAATATGTACATATATATCAAAGTATATTCAAAATATATTTACAACACTTTTAATACATTTTGATGTTTTAAGTTTATTAAGTCAGCTGTCCTCGTTAGTAACCTACAACTAGTTGTCCAACGTTAGATGTACAGAAAAAAATTGATATATATTATCTTGAATCAATCCAAGACCCAGTGTATACACATCTCTAGCTAGATCACAACTCAAAGTATATATATTTTTGGAATCAACCTCAACCCTGTATAGCTAACTCCCTCATTACTGCATATAGAGTGTCTATGGTTGTTCCAAATAATATATACACATGGGTCGATATGATATGTCAAAACATTTGCATACGTGTCTATGGTATCCCAAGATTACATAATATATTAGAATACATGTATAATACAATATAAGTTAGCTAGGATATGATTAATATAGATTTGTTACCAATTTTCACGTTGCTACAACAAGAAAAATTATCCAATCTTGTTTTACCCATAACTTCTTCATTTTAAATCCGTTTTGAGTGAATCAAATTGCTATGGTTTCATATTTAACTCTATTTTATGAATCTAAACAGAAAAAGTATAGGTTTATAGTCGGAAATATAAGTTACAAGTCATTTTTGTAAAGGTAGTCATTTCAGTCGAAAGAACGACGTCTAGATGACCATTTTAGAAAACATACTTTCACTTTGAGTTTAACCATGATTTTTGGATATAGTTTCATGTTCATAAGAAAAATCATTTTCCCAGAAGAATAACTTTTAAATCAAAGTTTATCATAGTTTTTAATTACTAACCCAAAACAGCCCGCGGTGTTACTACGACGGCGTATGTCCGGTTTTACAGTGTTCTTCGTGTTTCCAGGTTTTAAATCATTAAGTTAGCATATCATATAGATATATAACATGTGTTTAGTTGATTTTAAAAGTCAAGTTAGAAGGATTAACTTTTATTTGCGAACAAGTTTAGAATTAACTAAACTATGTTCTAGTGATTACAAGTTTAAACCTTCGAATAAGATAGCTTTATATGTATGAATCGAATGATGTTATGAACATCATTACTACCTCAAGTTTTCTGGATAAAGCTACTGGAAATTAGAAAAATGGATGTAGCTTCAAAGAATCCTTGGATGGCTTGAAAGTTCTTGAAGCAGAATCATGACTCTAAAAACAAGTTTAAGTAAGATTTCCACTCGAAATAAGATTGTTATAGTTATAGAAATTTAATCAAAGTTTAAATATAAGTATTACCTTGTATTAGAAAGATATCTTACTGTAAATAAGAAAGATTTCTTGAGGTTGGATGATCACTCTACAAGATTAGAAGTAAGCTAGCAAACTTGGAAGTATTCTTGATTTTATGAAACTAGAACTTGTAGAATTTATGAAGAACACTTAGAACTTGAAGATAGAACTTGAGAGAGATCAATTAGATGAAGAAAATTGAAGAATGAAAGTGTTTGTAGGTGTTTTTGGTCGTTGGTGTATGGATTAGATATAAAGGATATGTAATTTTGTTTTCATGTAAATAAGTCATGAATGATTACTCATATTTTTGTAATTTTATGAGATATTTCATGCTAGTTGCCAAATGATGGTTCCCACATGTGTTAGGTGACTCACATGGGCTTCTAAGAGCTGATCATTGGAGTGTATATACCAATAGTACATACATCTAAAAGCTGTGTATTGTACGAGTACGAATACGGGTGCATACGAGTAGAATTGTTGATGAAACTGAACGAGGATGTAATTGTAAGCATTTTTGTTAAGTAGAAGTATTTTGATAAGTTTCTTGAAGTCTTTCAAAAGTGTATGAATACATATTAAAACACTACATGTATATACATTTTAACTGAGTCGTTAAGTCATCGTTAGTCGTTACATGTAAGTGTTGTTTTGAAACCTTTAGGTTAACGATCTTGTTAAATGTTGTTAACCCAATGTTTATAATATCAAATGATATTTTAAATTATTATATTATCATGATAATATGATGTATGAATATCTCTTAATATGATATATATATACATTAAATGTCGTTACAACGATAATCGTTACATATATGTCTCGTTTCAAAATCATTAAGTTAGTAGTCTTGCTTTTACATATTTAGTTCATTGTTAATATACTTAATGATATGTTTACTTATCATAATATCATGTTAACTATATATATATCCATATATATGTCATCATATAGTTTTTACAAGTTTTAACGTTCGTGAATCACCGGTCAACTTGGGTGGTCAATTGTCTATATGAAACCTATTTCAATTAATAAAGTCTTAACAAGTTTGATTTCTTAACATGTTGGAAACACTTAATCATGTAAATAACAATTTCATTTAATATATATATATATATATATATATATATATATATATATATATATATATATATATATATATATATATATATATATATATATATAACATGGAAAAGTTCGGGTCACTACAGTACCTACCCGTTAAATAAATTTCGTCCCGAAATTTTAAGTAGTTGGAGGTGTTGACGTATCTTCTGGAAATAAATGCGGGTATTTCTTCTTCATCTAATCTTCATACTCCCAAGTAAACTCGGGTCCTCTACGAGCATTCCATCGAACCTTAACAATCGGTATCTTGTTTTGTTTAAGTCTCTTAACCTCATGATCCATTATTTCGACGGGTTCTTCAATGAATTGAAGTTTTTCATTGATTTGGATTTCGTCCAACGGAATAGTGAGATCTTATTTAGCAAAACATTTCTTCAAATTCGAGACATGGAAAGTGTTATGTACATTCGCAAGTTGTTGAGGTAACTCAAGTCGGTAAGCTACTGGTCCGACACGATCAATAATCTTGAATGGCCCAATATACCTTGGATTTAATTTCCCTCGTTTACCAAATCGAACAACACCTTTCCAAGGTGCAACCTTAAGCATGACCATCTCTACAATTTCAAATTCTATGTCTTTTCTTTTAATGTCGGCGTAGCTCTTTTGTCGACTTTGGGCGGTTTTCAACCGTTGTTGAATTTGGATGATCTTCTCGGTAGTTTCTTTTATTATCTCCGGACCCGTAATCTGTCTATCCCCCACTTCACTCCAACAAATCAGAGACCTGTACTTTCTACCATAAAGTGCTTCAAACGGTGCCATCTCAATGCTTGAATAATAGCTGTTGTTGTAGGAAAATTCTGCTAACGGTAGATGTCGATCCCAACTGTTTCTGAAATCAATAACACATGCTCGTAGCTTGTCTTCAAGCGTTTGTATCGTACTTTCGCTCTGCCCATCAGTTTGTGGATGATAGGCAGTACTCATGTTTAGACGAGTTCCTAATGCTTGCTGTAATGTCTGCCAGAATCTTGAAATAAATCTGCCATCCCTATCAGAGATAATAGAGATTGGTATTCCATGTCTGGAGATGACTTCCTTCAAATACAGTCGTGCTAACTTCTCCATCTTGTCATCTTCTCTTATTGGCAGGAAGTGTGCTGACTTGGTGAGACGATCAACTATTACCCAAATAGTATCATAACCACTTGCAGTCCTTGGCAATTTAGTAATGAAATCCATGGTAATGTTTTCCTATTTCCATTCCGGGATTTCAGGTTGTTGTAGTAGACCTGATGGTTTCTGAAGTTCAGCTTTGACCTTAGAACACGTCAAACATTCTCCTACATATTTAGCAATATCAGCTTTCATACCTGGCCACCAAAAATGTTTCTTAAGATCCTTGTACATCTTCCCCGTTCCAGGATGTATTGAGTATCTGGTTTTATGAGCTTCTCTAAGTACCATTTCTCTCATATCTCCAAATTTTGGTACCCAAATTCTTTCAGCCCTATACCGGGTTCTGTAGTGACCCGAACTTTTCCATGTTTATATATATTAATTGAGATTCATATTTACATGATTAAATGTTTCCAACATGTTAAGCAATCAAACTTGTTAAGACTTGATTAATTGAAATATGTTTCATATAGACAATTGACCACCCAAGTTGACCGGTGATTCACGAACGTTAAAAATTGTAAAAACTATATGATGACATATATATGGATATATATATATATAGTTAACATGATACTATGATAAGTAAACATATCATTAAGTATATTAACAATGAACTACATATGTAAAAACAAGACTACTAACTTAATGATTTTTAAACGAGACATATATGTAACGATTATCGTTGTGAATACATTTAATGTATATATATCATATTAAGAGATATTCATACATGATAATATCATGATAATATAATAATTTAAAATCTCATTTGATATTATAAACATTGGGTTAACAACATTTAACAAGATCGTTAACCTAAAGGTTTCAAAACAACACTTACATGTAACGACTAACGATGACTTAACGACTCAGTTAAAATGTATATACATGTAGTGTTTTAATATGTATTTATACACTTTTGAAAGACTTCAATACACTTATCAAAATACTTCTACTTAACAAAAATGCTTACAAGTACATCCTCGTTCAGTTTCATCAACAATTCTACTCGTATGCACCCGTATTCGTACTCGTACAATACACAGCTTTTAGATGTATGTATTATTGGTATATACACTCCAATGATCAGCTCTTAGCAGCCCATGTGAGTCACCTAACAAATGTGGGAACCATCATTTGGCAACTAGCATGAAATATCTCATAAAATTACAAAAATATGAGTAATCATTCATGACTTATTTACATGAAAACAAAATTACATATCCTTTATATCTAATCCATACACCAACGACCAAAAACACCTACAAACACTTTCATTCTTCAATTTTCTTCATCTAATTGATCTCTCTCAAGTTCTATCTTCAAGTTGTAAGTGTTCTTCGTAAATTCCAAAAGTTCTAGTTTCATAAAATCAAGAATACTTCCAAGATTGCAAGTTTACTTCCAAGTTTTCTAAATCCATTCCAAGTAATCATCCAAGATCAAGAAACCTTTGTTACTTACAGTAGGTTATCTTTCTAATACAAGAACTTTCAAGCCATCCAAGGATATTTTGAAGCTAGATCCATTTTTCTCATTTCCAGTAGGTTTATCCAAGGAACTTGAGGTAGTAATGATGTTCATAACATCATTCGATTCATACATAAAAAGCTGTCTTATTCAACGTTATAAACTTGTAATCACTAGAACATAGTTTAGTTAATTCTAAACTTGTTCGCAAACAAAAGTTAATCCTTCTAACTTGACTTTTAAAATCAACTAAACACATTTTCTATATCTATATGATATGCTAACTTAATGATTTAAAACCTGGAAACACGAAAAACACCGTAAAACCAGATTTACGCCGTCGTAGTAACACCGCGGGCTGTTTTGGGTTAGTTAATTAAAAACTATGATAAACTTTGATTTAAAAGTTGTTATTCTGAGAAAATGATTTTTATTATGAACATGAAACTATATCCAAAAATTATGGTTAAACTCAAAGTGGAAGTATGTTTTCTAAAATGGTCATCTAGACGTCGTTCTTTCGACTGAAATGACTACCTTTACAAAAATGACTTGTAACTTATTTTTCTGACTATAAACCAATACTTTTTCTGTTTAGATTCATAAAATATAGTTCAATATGAAACCATAGCAATTTGATTCACTCAAAACGGATTTAAAATGAAGAAGTTATGGGTAAAACAAGATTGGATAATTTTTCTCATTTTAGCTACGTGAAAATTGGTAACAAATCTATTCCAACCATAACTTAATCAACTTGTATTGTATATTATGTAATCTTGAGATACCATAGACACGTATACAATGTTTCAACCTATCATGTCAACACATCTATATATATTTCGGAACAACCATAGACACTCTATATGTGAATGTTGGAGTTAGCTATACAGGGTTGAGGTTGATTCCAAAATATATATAGTTTGAGTTGTGATCAATACTGAGATACGTATACACTGGGTCGTGGATTGATTCAAGATAATATTTATCGATTTATTTCTGTACACTAACTGTGGACAACTAGTTGTAGGTTACTAACGAGGACAGCTGACTTAATAAACTTAAAACATCAAAATATATTAAAAGTGTTGTAAATATATTTTGAACATACTTTGATATATATGTATATATTGTTATAGGTTCGTGAATCAACCAGTGGCCAAGTCTTACTTCCCGACGAAGTAAAAATCTGTGAAAGTGAGTTATAGTCCCACTTTTAAAATCTAATATTTTTGGGATGAGAATACATGCAGGTTTTATAAATGATTTACAACATAGACACAAGTACGTGAAACTACATTCTATGGTTGAATTATCGAAATCGAATATGCCCCTTTTTATTAAGTCTGGTAATCTAAGAATTAGGGAACAGACACCCTAATTGACGCGAATCCTAAAGATAGATCTATTGGGCCTAACAAACCCCATCCAAAGTACCGGATGCTTTAGTACTTCGAAATTTATATCATATCCGAAGGGTGTCCCGGAATGATGGGGATATTCTTATATATGCATCTTGTTAATGTCGGTTACCAGGTGTTCACTATATGAATGATTTTTATCTCTATGTATGGGATGTGTAATGAAATATGAAATCTTGTGGTCTATTATTATGATTTGATATATATAGGTTAAACCTATAACTCACCAACATTTTTGTTGACGTTTTAAGCATGTTTATTCTCAAGTGATTATTAAGAACTTCCGCTGTCGCATACTTAAATAAGGACAAGATTTGGAGTCCATGCTTGTATTATATTGTGTAAAAACTGCATTCAAGAAACTTATTTTGTTGTAACATATTTGTATTGTAAACCATTATGTAATGGTCGTGTGTAAACATGATATTTTAGATTATCATTATTTGATAATCTACGTAAAGCTTTTTAAAACCTTTATCTATGAAATAAAGGTTATGGTTTGTTTTAAAAATGAATGCAGTCTTTGAAAAATGTCTAATATAGAGGTCAAAACCTCGCAACGAAATCAATTAATATGAAACGTTTTAATCAATAAGAACGGGACATTTCAGTTGGTATCCGAGCGTTGGTCTTAGAGAACCAGAATTTTGCATTAGTGTGTCTTATCAAGTTTGTTAGGATGCATTAGTGAGTCTGGACTTCGACCGTGTTTACTTGAAAAATGATTGCTTAACAAATTTTGTTGGAAACTATATATTTTTAACATGTGAATATTATGTGATATATTAATCTCTTAACGCGTTTGATATTATGTGATAGATGTCTACCTCTAGAACAAGTCCCATTGACTCACCTAATAATAATGAAGAGTCAAATGTAAATTGGAATGATTCGTGGACTGATTCACAAGTTCCCGAAGAGGAACCGGAAGAAGAGTCGGAACCGGAAGAAGAATCGGAACCGGAAGAAGAATCGGAACCGGATGAAGAAATAGAACCGGTGGGGGAAATAATAAAACGGTTAAGTAAAAGAAAATCCTCAACCAACCGACCAAGGTTAATTATGGTCAATGGTGTTTCCGCCAAGGAAGCAAAATATTGGGAGGATTACCAATTCTCCGATGAATCGGATTCCGACGAGAATTCCGATGATGTTATAGAAATTACCCCAACTGAATTTAAAAAGGCAAAAGAAAATAATAAGGGAAAGGGCATAAAAATAGAGAAATCTAATTCCAACCCCGATGAACTTTATATGTATCGTCAACCCCCGAAGTCCTTAAGTTGTAACAATGACCCGGGAACCTCTAAACCACCAGGTTTTTCTAAACCAATGTGGAAAATGACGGCTCGTATTAGGGGAACATCATATATCCCTAGAAACTTGGCAAAACGAACCAAAACCGAAGAAGAAGAAACAAGCGAGTCGGAATAAGATAGTTTTATTCGTGTGGTGTAATATATGTAATATAGTGTGCTTATGCTTTATGATATATGTAAAAATTGCTTGTATTAATAAGTATTTTTTTTTATGAATCTAACTCTTGTCTATTTTACAGTATAAAAACACAAAATGGATAGACAACCCAATATTTTAAGAGACCTACCCGGAGACATGATTGATGAAATCTTGTCTAGAGTCGGTCAGAATTCTTCGGCACAACTATTTAAGGCGAGATCAGTTTGTAAGACATTCGAAGAATGTTCCAAGAATGCCTTGGTTTATAAAAGGCTTTCGTTCGAAAGATGGGGGATATCACATTGGAAAATCCATAAGTTACGATGTGTTTACTTTGACGCATATATTGCGGGGAACCCAAATGCTATTTTACGCAATGGGTTAAGAAATTATTTTGACTCAATATATCCGAATATTGGACTTCGTGATTTAGAAAAAGTGGCTAACATGCAACATAAAGAAGCATGTTATGCTTACGGATTAGTAATGTTCGCTTCTCACCAAAGTGAGAACAAGAACATCGGGCTACAACTATTAAACAAAACGTTTCCACAAGTGACGGAGTCGGTAATTGGGGTAAGAAATGAGGTTTTTAGATTGTTACGGGACTGTTGGACATTACGTAACCCTCGTCCCTTTGACGACGTTACAACACGCTGTCTTATCAACGGCCATAACGGTTATGTTCCACAAGACCAAGGATGGGAAGTAATCCTAGTAAAACCAGAATGCATGACTTGTTTCTGGACGTATGAATTACGTGTCTTTATTGCCTTTGCTGAACGACTTGTGTACTAGCTAGAATTATCTTCACAACCATCTTGTATCAAAATTATTGTGTGCTATATTTCATGCTATATGTAAAATAAGCGGTATTGTAAGTTTGTAAAATATTGTGTAAAAGTTTGAACGCGAAATATTATTATAATCAGTTTTTCATATAGAATTGTAGTAGTTGAATTGTATATTAGCTACTAAGTATGAACTTAACGGGTAGGTACTACCCGAATTTAAACTTATAAAATGCTAATATGAAGAAAAAGCTTTTATAAATGAGTTCATATTATGCTACGAAATACTATTAACTACTCTTAATATTCTGTATGATTAACTTGTTCCATTTGACTATTTTGAAGGAAATGGCACCGACTACTCGACACACCGTGAATATGAATGAAGAGGAATTCCGAACTTTTCTAGCTTCAAACATAGCCGCAGTACAGGCTGCGCTACATACCAACAATAACCTTAGATCTAGCAGTACAGGAAATCGTGTAGGATGCACCTACAAAGAATTCACTGCCTGCAAACCTTTGGAATTTGATGGAACCGAAGGACCGATCGGATTGAAACGGTGGACCGAGAAGGTCGAATCGTTGTTTGCCATAAGTAAGTGTACTGAAGAGGACAAAGTGAAGTACGCTACGCATACCTTCACAGGTTCTGCGTTAACATGGTGGAATACCTATCTAGAGCAAGTGGGACAAGACAATGCGTACGCACTACCGTGGTCAGCATTCAAGCACTTGATGAACGAGAAGTACCGTCTCAGAACCGAGGTCAATAAGCTCAAGACAGAACTTAGAGGGTTACGAACCCAAGGATTTGATATTACCACATACGAAAGACGATTCACAGAATTGTGCCTATTGTGTCCGGGAGCATTCGAAGATGAGGAAGAGAAGATCGACGCATTTGTGAAAGGATTACCGGAAAGAATCCAAGAAGATATAAGTTCACACGAGCCCGCCTCTATACAACAGGCATGTAGAATGGCTCACAAACTAGTGAACCAGATTGAAGAAAGAATTAAAGAACAGACTGCTGAAGAGGCCAATGTGAAGCAAGTCAAAAGAAAGTGGGAGGAAAACGGTGATAAGAATCACCAATACAACAACAACAGCAATTACAACAATAATCGCAACAATTATCCCAACAATCGCAACATCAATCGCAACTACAACAAACGGCCCAACAACAACAACAACAACAACAACAACAACAACAACAACAACAACAACAACAACAACAACAACAACAACAACAACAGCAACTACAACAATCATCTCAATAACAATAATAACCGCAACAACAACAACAATCAGAAGCAGCTATGCCAAAGGTGTGAAAAGTATCACTCGGGGTTCTGCACCAAATTTTGCAACAAGTGTAAAAGAAATGGTCATAGCTCTGCGAAGTGTGAGGTCTACGGACAAGGGGTTAATAGAACGAAAGGAACAAATGGTGTCGGAACGAGTAATGGCGGAGCAAGTAGTGTCGGAGCAAGTTATGCCAATGTAGTTTGTTATAAATGTGGAAAACCGGGCCACATTATTAGAAATTGCCCGAACCAGGAGAACACGAATGGACAAGGCCGCGGAAGAGTTTTCAATATTAATGCGGCAGAGGCACAGGAAGACCCGGAGCTTATTACGGGTACATTTCTTATTGACAATAAATCTGCTTAAGTTTTATTTGATTCTGGTGCGGATAGAAGCTATATGAGTAGAGATTTTTGTGCTAAATTAAGTTGTCCATTGATGCCTTTGGATAGTAAATTTTTACTCGAATTAGCAAATGGTAAATTAATTTCAGCAGTTAATATATGTCGGAATCGAGAAATTAAACTGGTTAGCGAAACATTTAAGATTGATTTGATACCAGTAGAGTTAGGGAGTTTTGATGTGATAATCGGTATGGACTGGTTGAAAGAAGTGAAAGCAGAGATCGTTTGTTACAAAAATGCAATTCGCATTATACGAGAAAAAGGAAAACCCTTAATGGTGTACGGAGAAAAGGGCAACACGAAGCTACATCTTATTAGTAATTTGAAGGCACAAAAACTAATAAGAAAAGGTTGCTATGCTGTTCTAGCATACGTCGAGAAAGTACAAACTGAAGAAAAGAGCATCAATAATGTTCCCATTGCAAAATAATTTCCCGATGTATTTCCGAAAGAATTACCGGGATTACCCCCACATCGATCCGTTGAATTTCAAATAGATCTTGTAACAGGAGCTGCACCAATAGCTCGTGCTCCTTACAGACTCGCACCCAGCGAGATGAAAGAACTGCAAAGCCAATTACAAGAACTTTTAGAGCGTGGTTTCATTCGACCAAGCACATCACCGTGGGGAGCTCCTGTTTTGTTTGTCAAGAAGAAAGATGGTACATTCAGGTTGTGTATCGACTACCGAGAGTTGAACAAACTTACCATCAAGAACCGCTACCCACTACCAAGAATCGACGACTTATTTGATCAACTACAAGGCTCGTCTGTTTATTCAAAGATTGACTTACGTTCCGGGTATCATCAAATGCGGGTGAAAGAAGATGATATTCCAAAGACTGCTTTCAGAACACGTTACGGTCATTACGAGTTTATGGTCATGCCTTTTGGTTTAACTAATGCACCAACTGTGTTCATGGACCTTATGAACCGAGTGTGTGGACCATACCTTGACAAGTTTGTCATTGTTTTCATTGATGACATACTTATTTACTCAAAGAATGACCAAGAACACGGTGAACATTTGAGAAAGGTGTTAGAAGTATTGAGGAAGGAAGAATTGTACGCTAAGTTTTCAAAGTGTGCATTTTGGTTGGAAGAAGTTCAATTCCTCGGTCACATAGTGAACAAAGAAGGTATTAAGGTGGATCCGGCAAAGATAGAAACTGTTGAAAAGTGGGAAACCCCGAAAACTCCGAAACACATACGCCAGTTTTTAGGACTAGCTGGTTACTACAGAAGGTTCATCCAAGACTTTTCCAGAATAGCAAAACCCTTGACTGCATTAACGCATAAAGGGAAGAAATTTGAATGGAATGATGAACATGAGAAAGCGTTTCAGTTATTGAAGAAAAGCTAACTACGGCACCTATATTGTCATTGCCTGAAGGGAATGATGATTTTGTGATTTATTGTGACACATCAAAGCAAGGTCTCGGTTGTGTATTAATGCAACGAACGAAGGTGATTGCTTATGCGTCTAGACAATTGAAGATTCACAAACAAAATTATACGACGCATGATTTGGAATTAGGCGCGGTTGTTTTCGCATTAAAGACTTGGAGGCACTACTTATATGGGGTCAAAAGTATTATATATACCGACCACAAAAGTCTTCAACACATATTTAATCAGAAACAACTGAATATGAGGCAGCGTAGGTGGATTGAATTATTGAATGATTACGACTTTGAGATTCGTTACCACCCAGGATAGGCAAATGTGGTAGCCGATGCCTTGAGCAGGAAGGACAGAGAACCCATTCGAGTAAAATCTATGAATATAATGATTCATAATAACCTTACTACTCAAATAAAGGAGGTGCAACAAGGAGTTTTAAAAAAGGGAAATTTAAAAGATGAAATACCCAAAGGATCGGAGAAGCATCTTAATATTCGGGAAGACGGAACCCGGTATAGGGCTGAAAGGATTTGGGTACCAAAATTTGGAGATATGAGAGAAATGGTACTTAGAGAAGCTCATAAAACCAGATACTCAATACATCCTGGAACGGGGAAGATGTACAAGGATCTCAAGAAACATTTTTGGTGGCCGGGTATGAAAGCCGATGTTGCTAAATACGTAGGAGAATGTTTGACGTGTTCTAAGGTCAAAGCTGAGCATCAGAAACCATCAGGTCTACTTCAACAACCCGAAATCTCGGAATGGAAATGGGAAAACATTACCATGGATTTCATCACTAAATTGCCAAGGACTGCAAGTGGTTTTGATACTATTTGGGTAATAGTTGATCGTCTCACCAAATCAGCACACTTCCTGCCAATAAGAGAAGATGACAAGATGGAGAAGTTAGCACGACTGTATTTGAAGGAAGTCGTCTCCAGACATGGAATACCAATCTCTATTATCTCTGATAGGGATGGCAGATTTATTTCAAGATTCTAGTAGACATTACAGCAAGCATTAGGAACTCGTCTAGACATGAGTACTGCCTATCATCCACAAACTGATGGGCAGAGCGAAAGGACGATACAAACGCTTGAAGACATGCTATGAGCATGTGTTATTGATTTCGGAAACAGTTGGGATCGACATCTACCGTTAGCAGAATTTTCCTACAACAACAACTACCATTCAAGCATTGAGATGGCGCCGTTTGAAGCACTTTATGGTAGAAAGTGCAGGTCTCCGATTTGTTGGAGTGAAGTGGGGGATAGACAGATTACGGGTCCGGAGATTATACAAGAAACTACCGAGAAGATCATCCAAATTCAACAACGGTTGAAAACCGCCCAAAGTCGACAAAAGAGCTACGCTGACATTAAAAGAAAAGATATAGAATTTGAAATTAGAGAGATGGTCATGCTTAAAGTTGCACCTTGGAAAGGCGTTGTTCAATTTGGTAAACGAGGGAAATTAAATCCAAGGTATATTGGACCATTCAAGATTATTGATCGTGTCGGACCAATAGCTTACCGACTTGAGTTACCTCAACAACTCGCGGCTGTACATAACACTTTCCACGTCTCGAATTTGAAGAAATGTTTTGCTAAAGAAGATCTCACTATTTCGTTAGATGAAATCCAAATCAACGAAAAACTTCAATTCATCGAAGAACCCATCGAAATAATGGATCGTGAGGTTAAAAGACTAAAGCAAAACAAGATACCAATTGTTAAGGTTCAATGGAATGCTCGTAGAGGACCCGAGTTCACCTGGGAGCGTGAAGATCAGATGAAGAAGAAATACCCGCATCTATTTCCAGAAGATTCGTCAACACCTTCAACAGCTTAAAATTTCGGGATGAAATTTATTTAACGGGTAGGTACTGTAGTGACCCGAACTTTTCCATGTTTATATATATTAATTGAGATTGATATTTACATGATTAAATGTTTCCAACATGTTAAGTAATCAAACTTGTTAAGACTTGATTAATTGAAATATGTTTCATATAGACAATTGACCACCCAAGTTGACCGGTGATTCACGAACGTTAAAAATTGTAAAAACTATATGATGACATATATATGGATATATATATAGTTAACATGATACTATGATAAGTAAACATATCATTAAGTATATTAACAATGAACTACATATGTAAAAACAAGACTACTAACTTAATGATTTTTAAACGAGACATATATGTAACGATTATCGTTGTGAATACATTTAATGTATATATATCATATTAAGAGATATTCATACATGATAATATCATGATAATATAATAATTTAAAATCTCATTTGATATTATAAACATTGGGTTAACAACATTTAACAAGATCGTTAACCTAAAGGTTTCAAAACAACACTTACATGTAACGACTAACGATGACTTAACGACTCAGTTAAAATGTATATACATGTAGTGTTTTAATATGTATTTATACACTTTTGAAAGACTTCAATACACTTATCAAAATACTTCTACTTAACAAAAATGCTTACAAGTACATCCTCGTTCAGTTTCATCAACAATTCTACTCGTATGCACCCGTATTCGTACTCGTACAATACACAGCTTTTAGATGTATGTACTATTGGTATATACACTCCAATGATCAGCTCTTAGCAGCCCATGTGAGTCACCTAACACATGTGGGAACCATCATTTGGCAACTAGCATGAAATATCTCATAAAATTACAAAAATATGAGTAATCATTCATGACTTATTTACATGAAAACAAAATTACATATCCTTTATATCTAATCCATACACCAATGACCAAAAACACCTACAAACACTTTCATTCTTCAATTTTCTTCATCTAATTGATCTCTCTCAAGTTCTATCTTCAAGTTCTAAGTGTTCTTCGTAAATTCCAAAAGTTCTAGTTTCATAAAATCAAGAATACTTCCAAGATTGCAAGTTTACTTCCAAGTTTTCTAAATCCATTCCAAGTAATCATCCAAGATCAAGAAACCTTTGTTACTTACAGTAGGTTATCTTTCTAATACAAGAACTTTCAAGCCATCCAAGGATCTTTTGAAGCTAGATCCATTTTTCTCATTTCCAATAGGTTTATCCAAGGAACTTGAGGTAGTAAAGATGTTCATACATAAAAAGCTGTCTTATTCAACGTTATAAACTTGTAATCACTAGAACATAGTTTAGTTAATTCTAAACTTGTTCGCAAACAAAAGTTAATCCTTCTAACTTGACTTTTAAAATCAACTAAACACATGTTCTATATCTATATGATATGCTAACTTAATGATTTAAAACCTGGAAACACGAAAAATACCGTAAAACCGGATTTACGCCGTCGTAGTAACACCGCGGGCTGTTTTGGGTTAGTTAATTAAAAACTATGATAAACTTTGATTTAAAAGTTGTTATTCTGAGAAAATGATTTTTATTATGAACATGAAACTATATCCAAAAATTATGGTTAAACTCAAAGTGGAAGTATGTTTTCTAAAATGGTCATCTAGACGTCGTTCTTTCGACTGAAATGACTACCTTTACAAAAATGACTTGTAACTTATTTTTCTGACTATAAACCTATACTTTTTCTGTTTAGATTCATAAAATAGATTTCAATATGAAACCATAGCAATTTGATTCACTCAAAACGGATTTAAAATGAAGAAGTTATGGGTAAAACAAGATTGGATAATTTTTCTCATTTTAGCTACGTGAAAATTGGTAACAAATCTATTCCAACCATAACTTAATCAACTTGTATTGTATATTATGTAATCTTGAGATACCATAGACACGTATACAATGTTTCGACCTATCATGTCGACACATCTATATATATTTCGGAACAACCATAGACACTCTATATGTGAATGTTGGAGTTAGCTATACAGGGTTGAGGTTGATTCCAAAATATATATAGTTTGAGTTGTGATCAATACTGAGATACGTATACACTGGGTCGTGGATTGATTCAAGATAATATTTAGCGATTTATTTCTGTACACTAACTGTGGACAACTAGTTGTAGGTTACTAACGAGGACAGCTGACTTAATAAACTTAAAACATCAAAATATATTAAAAGTGTTGTAAATATATTTTGAACATACTTTGATATATATGTATATATTGTTATAGGTTCGTGAATCAACCAGTGGCCAAGTCTTACTTCCCGACGAAGTAAAAATCTGTGAAAGTGAGTTATAGTCCCACTTTTAAAATCTAATATTTTTGGGATGAGAATACATGCAGGTTTTATAAATGATTTACAAAATAGACACAAGTACGTGAAACTACATTCTATGGTTGAATTATCGAAATCGAATATGCTCCTTTTTATTAAGTCTGGTAATCTAAGAATTAGGGAACAGACACCCTAATTGACGCGAATCCTAAAGATAGATCTATTGGGCCTAACAAACCCCATCCAAAGTACCGGATGCTTTAGTACTTCGAAATTTATATCATATCCGAAGGGTGTCCCGGAATGATGGGGATATTCTTATATATGCATCTTGTTAATGTTGGTTACCAGGTGTTCACTATATGAATGATTTTTATCTCTATGTATGGGATGTGTAATGAAATATGAAATCTTGTGGTCTATTATTATGATTTGATATATATAGGTTAAACCTATAACTCACCAACATTTTTGTTGACGTTTTAAGCATGTTTATTCTCAAGTGATTATTAAGAGCTTCCGCTGTCACATACTTAAATAAGGACAAGATTTGGAGTCCATTCTTGTATTATATTGTGTAAAAACTGCATTCAAGAAACTTATTTTGTTGTAACATATTTGTATTGTAAACCATTATGTAATGGTCGTGTGTAAACATGATATTTTAGATTATCATTATTTGATAATCTACGTAAAGCTTTTTAAAACCTTTATCTATGAAATAAAGGTTATGGTTTGTTTTAAAAATGAATGCAGTCTTTGAAAAACGTCTCATATAGAGGTCAAAACCTCGCAATGAAATCAATTAATATGGAACGTTTTTAATCAATAAGAACGGGACATTTCAGGTTCCGTCTTCCTGAATATTAAGATGCTTCTCCGATCCTTTGGGTATTTCATCCTTTAAATTTCCCTCTTTTAAAACTCCTTGTTGCGCCTCCTTTATTTGTGTAGTAAGGTTAGTGTGAATCATTATATTCATAGATTTTAATCGAATGGGTTCTCTGTCCTTTCTGCTTAAGGCGTCGGCTACCACATTTGCCTTCCCCGGGTGGTAACGAATCTCAAAGTCGTAATCATTCAACAATTCAATCCACCTACGCTGCCTCATATTCAGTTGTTTCTGATTAAATATATGTTGAAGACTTTTGTGGTCGGTATATATAATACTTTTGACCCCATATAAGTAGTGCCTCCAAGTATTTAATGCAAAAACAACCGCGCCTAATTCCAAATCATGCGTCGTATAATTTTGGTCGTGAATCTTCAATTGTCTAGACGCATAAGCAATCACCTTCGTTCGTTGCATTAATAAACAACCGAGACCTTGCTTTAATGCGTCACAATAAATCACAAAATCATCATTCCCTCCAGGCAATGACAATATAGGTGCCGTAGTTAGCTTTTTCTTCAATAATTGAAACGCCTTATCTTGTTCGTCCTTCCATTCAAATTTCTTCCCTTTATGCGTTAATGCAGTCAAGGGTTTTACTATTTTGGAGAAATCTTGGATGAATCTTCTGTAGTAACCAGCCAATCCTAAAAATTGACGTATATGCTTCAGAGTTTTTGGGGTTTCCCACTTTTCAATGGTTTCAATCTTTGCCGGGTCCACCTGGATACCTTCTTTGTTCACTATGTGACCGAAGAATTGAACTTCTTCCAACCAAAATGTACACTTTGAAAATTTAGCGTACAGTTTTACTTTCCTCAATACTTCTAGCACTTTTCTCAAATGTTCTTCGTGCTCTTGATCATTCTTTGAGTAAATAAGTATGTCATCGATGAAAACAATGACAAACTTGTCAAGGTATGGTCCACACACTCGGTTCATAAGGTCCATGAACACAGCTGGTGCATTAGTTAAACCAAACGGCATGACCATAAACTCGTAATGACCGTAACGTGTTCTGAAAGCAGTCTTTGGAATATCATCTTCTTTCACCCGCATTTGATGATACCCGAAATGTAAGTCAATCTTTGAATAAACAGACGAGCCTTGTAGTTGATCAAATAAGTCGTCGATTCTCGGTAGTGGGTAGCGGTTCTTGATGGTAAGTTTGTTCAACTCTTGGTAGTCAATACACAACCTAAATGTACCATCCTTCTTCTTGATAAAAAAAAAACAGGAGCTCTCCATGGTGATGTGCTTGGTCGAATGAAAGCACGTTCTAATAGTTCTTGCAGTTGGCTTTGCAGTTCTTTCATCTCACTGGGTGCGAGTCTGTAAGGAGCACGAGCTATTGGTGCAGCTCCTGGTACAAGATCTATTTGAAATTCAACAGATCGATGTGGAGGTAGTCCCGGTAATTCTTTCAGAAATACATCGGGAAATTCTTTTGCGACGGGAACATCATTGATGCTCTTTTCTTCAGTTTGTACTTTCTCGATGTGTGCTAGAACAGCATAGCAACCTTTTCTTATTAGTTTTTGTGCCTTCAAATTACTAATAAGATGTAGCTTCGTGTTGCCCTTTTCTCTGTACACCATTAAGGGTTCTCCTTCTTCTCGTACAATGCAAATTGCATTTTTATAACATACGATCTCTGCTTTCACCTTCTTCAGCCAGTCCATGCCAACTATTACATCAAAACTCCCTAACTCTACTGGTATCAAATCAATCTTAAATATTTCGCTACCCAGTTTAATTTCTCGATTCCGGCATATATAATCTGCTGAAATTAATTTACCGTTTGCTAATTCGAGTAAAAATTTACTATCCAACGGCGTCAATGGACAACTTAATTTAGCACAAAAATCTCTACTCATATAGCTTCTATCTGCACCCGAATCAAATAAAACGTAAGCAGATTTATTGTCAATAAGAAACATACCCGTAACAAGCTCCGGGTCTTCCTGTGCCTCTGCCGCATTAATATTGAAAAATCTTCCGTGGCCTTGTCCATTCGTGTTCTCCTGGTTCGGGAAATTTCTAATAATGTGGCCCGGTTTTCCACATTTATAACAAACTACATTGGCATAACTTTCTCCGACACTACTTGCTCCGCCATTACTCGTTCCGACACCATTTGTTCCTTTCGTTCTGTTAACCCCTGGTCCGTAGACCTCACACTTCACCGCGCTATGACCATTTCTTTTACACTTGTTGCAAAATTTGGTGCAGAACCCCGAGTGATACTTTTCACACCTTTGGCATAGCTGCTTCTGATTGTTGTTGTTGTTGCGGTTGTTATTGTTGTTGGGATGATTGTTGTTGTTGCTGTTGTTGTTGTTGTTGTTGTTGTTGGGCCGTTTATTGTAGTTGCGATTGATGTTGCGATTGTTGGGATAGTTGTTGCGATTATTGTTGTAATTGCTGTTGTTGTTGTATTGGTGATTCTTATCACCGTTTTCCTCCCACTTTTTTTTTACTTGCTTCACATTGGCCTCTTCAGCCGCCTGTTCTTTAATTCTTTCCTCAATCTGGTTCACTAGTTTGTGAGCCATTCTACATGCCTGTTGTATGGAGGCGGGCTCGTGTGAACTTATATCTTCTTGGATTCTTTCCGATAATCCTTTCAAAAACGCGTCGATCTTCTCTTCCTCATCTTCGAACGCTCTCGGACACAATAGGCACAATTCTGTGAATCGTCTTTCCTATGTGGTAATATCAAATCCTTGTGTTCGTAACCCTCTAAGTTTTGTGTTGAGCTTATTGACCTCGGTTCTGGGACGGTACTTCTCGTTCATCAAGTGCTTGAATGCTGACCACGGTAGTGCGTAAGCATCATCTTGTCCCACTTTCTCTAGATAGGTATTCCACCATGTTAACGCAGTACCTGTGAAGGTATGTGTAGTGTACTTCACTTTGTCTTCTTCAGTACACTTACTTATGGCAAACACTGATTCGACCTTCTCGGTCCACCGTTTCAATCCGATCGGTCCTTCGGTTCCATCAAATTCCAAAGGTTTGCAGGCAGTGAATTCTTTGTAGGTGCATCCTACACGATTTCTTGCCCCGTTAGCTGCATTGCTAGATTTGGAGTTATTGTTGGTATGTAGCGCAGCCTGTACTGCGGCTATGTTTGCAGCAATAAAGGTACGAAATTCCTCTTCGCTCATATTCATGGTTTATCGAGTAGTCGGTGCCATTTCCTTCGAATAGTCAAATGAAACAAGTTAATCATACAGAATATTAAAAGTAGTCAATAGTATCTCGTAGCATAATATGAACTCGTTTATAAAAGCTTTTTCTTCATATTAGCATTTTATAAGTTTAAATTCGGGTAGTACCTACCCGTTAAGTTCATACTTAGTAGCTAATATACAATTCAACTACTATAATTCTATATGAAAAACTGATTATAATAATATTTCGCGTTCAAACTTTTTCACAATATTTTACAAACTTACAATACCGCTTATTTTACATATAACATGAAATATAGCACACAATAACTTTGATACAAGATAGTTGTGAAGATAATTCTAGCTAGTACACAAGTCGTTCAGCAAAGGCAATAAAGACACGTAATTCATACGTCCAGAAACAAGTCATGCATTCTGGTTTTATTAGGACTACTTCCCATCCTTGTTTTTGTAGAACATAACCGTTATAGCCGTTGATAAGACAGCGTGTTGTAACGTCGTCAAAGGGATGAGGGTTACGTAATGTCCAACAGTCCCGTAACAATCTAAAAACCTTGTTTCTCACCCCAACTACTGAGTCCGTCACTTATGGGAACGTTTTGTTTAATAGTTGTAGCCCGATGTTCTTGTTCTCACTTTGGTGAGAAGCGAATATTACTAACCCGTAAGCATAACATGCTTCTTTATGTTGCATGTTAGCCGCTTTTTCTAAATCACGAAGTCCTATATTCGGATATATTGAGTCAAAATAATTTCTTAACCCGTTGCGTAAAATAGCATCTGGGTTCCGCACAATATATGCGTCAAAGTAAACACATCGTAACTTATTAATTTCCCAATGTGATATCCCCCATATTTCGAACGAAAGCCTTTTATAAACCAAGGCATTCTTGGAACGTTCTTCGAATGTCTTACAAACTGATCTCGCCTTAAATAGTTGTGCCGAGGAATTCTGACCGACTCTAGACAAGATTTCATCAATCATGTCTCCGGGTAGGTCTCTTAAAATATTGGGTTGTCTATCCATTTTGTGTTTTTATACTGTAAAATAGACAAGAGTTAGATTCATAAAAAAATACTTATTAATACAAGCAATTTTTTACATATATCATAAAGCATAAGCACACTATATTACATATATTACACCACACGAATACAACTATCTTATTCCGACTCGCTCGTTTCTTCTTCTTCTATTTTGGTTCATTTTGCCAAGTTTCTATGGATATACGATGTTCCCCTAATACGAGCCGTCATTTTCCACATTGGTTTAGAAAAACCTGGTGGTTTAGAGGTTCCCGGGTTATTGTCACAACTTAAGAAATACGGGTGTTGACGATACATATAAAGTTCATCGGGTTTGGAATCAAATTTCTCTATTTTTATGCCCTTTACCTTATTGTTCTCTTTTGCCTTATTAAATTGTGTTGGGGTAATTTCTATAACATCATCGGAATCCTTGTCGGGATCCGATTCATCAGAGAATTGGTAATCCTCCCAATACTTTGCTTCCTTGGCGAAAACACCATTGACCATAATTAACTTTGGTCGGTTGGTTGAGGATTTTCTTCTACTTAACCGTTTTATTATTTCCCCCATTGGTTCTATTTCTTCTTCCGGTTCCGATTCTTCTTCTGGTTCCGATTCTTCTTCCGGTTTCGACTCTTCTTCTGGTTCCTCTTCGGGAACTTGTGAATCAGTCCACGAATCATTCCAACTTACATTTGACTCTTCATTATTATTAGGTGAGTCAATGGGACTTGTTCTAGAGGTAGACATCTATCACATAATATCAAACATGTTAAGAGATTAATATATCACATAATATTCACATGTTAAAAATATATAGTTTCCAACAAAATTTGTTAAGCAATCATTTTTCAAGTAAACATGGTCGAAGTCCAGACTCACTAATGCATCCTAACAAACTCGATAAGACACACTAATGCAAAATTCTGGTTCTCTAAGACCAACGCTCGGATACCAACTGAAATGTCCCGTTCATATTGATTATAAACGTTCCATATTAATTGATTTCGTTGCGAGGTTTTGACCTCTATATGAGACGTTTTTCAAAGACTGCATTCATTTTTAAAATAACCATAACCTTTATTTTATCAATAAAGGTTTCAAAAGCATTACGTAGATTATCAAATAATGATAATCTAAAATATACTGTTTACACACGACCATTACATAATGGTTTACAATAGAAATATATTGCATCGACATATGTTTCTTGAATGCAATTTTTACACAATATCATATAAACATGGACTCCAAATCTTGTCATTATTTTAGTATGCAACAGCGGAAGCTCTTAGTATTCACCTGAGAATAAACATGCTTTAAACGTCAACAAAAATGTTGGTGAGTTATAGGTTTAACCTATATATATATATCAAATCGTAACAATAGACCACAAGATTTCATATTTCAATACGCATCCCATACATAGAGATAAAAATCATTCATATGGTGAACACCTGGTAACAAGATGCATATATAAGAATATCCCCATCATTCCGGGACACCCTTCGGATATGATATAAATTTCGAAGTACTAAAGCATCCGGTACTTTGGATGGGGTTTATTAGGCCCAATAGATCTATCTTTAGGATTCACGTCAATTAGGGTGTCTGTTCCCTAATTCTTAGATTACCAGACTTAATAACAAGGGGCATATTCGATTTCTATAATTCAACCATAGAATGTAGTTTCACGTACTTGTGTCTATTTTGTAAATCATTTATAAAACCTGCATGTATTCTCATCCCAAAAATATTAGATTTTAAAAGTGGGACTATAACTCACTTTCACAGATTTTTTACTTCGTCGGGAAGTAAGACTTGGCCACTGGTCGATTCACGAACCTATAACAAATATGTACATATATATCAAAGTATATTCAAAATATATTTACAACACTTTTAATACATTTTGATGTTTTAAGTTTATTAAGTCAGCTGTCCTCGTTAGTAACCTACAACTAGTTGTCCAACGTTAGATGTACAGAAAAAATTGATATATATTATCTTGAATCAATCCACGACCCAGTGTATACACGTCTCAGGCTAGATCACAACTCAAAGTATATATATTTTTGAAATCAACCTCAACCCTGTATAGCTAACTCCCTCATTACTGTATATAGAGTGTCTATGGTTGTTCCAAATAATATATACACATGGGTCGATATGATATGTCAAAACATTTACATACGTGTCTATGGTATCCCAAGATTACATAATATATTATAATACATGTATAATACAATATAAGTTAGCTAGGATATGATTAATATAGATTTGTTACCAATTTTCACGTTGCTACAACAAGAAAAATTATCCAATTTTGTTTTACCCATAACTTCTTTATTTTAAATCCGTTTTGAGTGAATCAAATTGCTATGGTTTCATATTGAACTCTATTTTATGAATCTAAACAGGAAAAGTATAGGTTTATAGTCTGAAATATAAGTTACAAGTTATTTTTGTAAAGGTAGTCATTTCAGTCAAAAGAACGACGTCTAGATGACCATTTTAGAAAACATACTTTCACTTTGAGTTTAACCATGATTTTTGGATATAGTTTCATGTTCATAAGAAAAATCATTTTCCCAGAAGAAAAACTTTTAAATCAAAGTTTATCATAGTTTTTAATTAACTAACCCAAAACAGCCCGCGGTGTTACTACGACGGCGTATGTCCGGTTTTACAGTGTTCTTCGTGTTTCCAGGTTTTAAATCATTAAGTTAGCATATCATATAGATATAGAACATGTGTTTAGTTGATTTTTAAAGTCAAGTTAGAAGGATTAACTTTTGTTTGCGAACAAGTTTAGAATTAACTAAACTATGTTCTAGTGATTACAAGTTTAAACCTTCAAATAAGATAGCTTTATATGTATGAATCGAATGATGTTATGAACATCATTACTACCTCAAGTTTTTTGGATAAAGCTACTGGAAATGAGAAAAATTGATCTAGCTTCAAAGGATCCTTGGATGGCTTGA
This sequence comes from Rutidosis leptorrhynchoides, assembly GCF_046630445.1. Lineage (NCBI taxonomy): Eukaryota > Viridiplantae > Streptophyta > Magnoliopsida > Asterales > Asteraceae > Rutidosis > Rutidosis leptorrhynchoides. The sequence continues at coordinate 336,249,516 of NC_092339.1, read as the reverse complement.
AAGTTCTTGAAGCAGAATCATGATACGAAAAACAAGTTCAAGTAAGATTTCTACTCGAAATAGGATTGTTATAGTTATAGAAATTGAATCAAAGTTTGAATATGAGTATTACCTCGTATTAGAAAGATATCTTACTGTAAATAAGAAAGATTTCTTGAGGTTGGATGATCACTCTACAAGATTGGAAGTAAGCTAGCAAACTTGGAAGTATTCTTGATTTTATGAAACTAGATCTTGTAGAATTTATGAAGAACACTTAGAACTTGAAGATAGAACTTGAGAGAGATCAATTAGATGAAGAAAATTGAAGAATGAAAGTGTTTGTAGGTGTTTTTGGTCGTTGGTATATGGGTTAGATATAAAGGATATGTAATTTTGTTTTCATGTAAATAAGTCATGAATGATTACTCATATTTTTGTAATTTTATGAGATATTTCATGCTAGTTGCCAAATGATGGTTCCCACATGTGTTAGGTGACTCACATGGGCTGCTAAGAGCTGATCATTGGAGTGTATATACCAATAGTACATACATCTAAAAGCTGTGTATTGTACGAGTACGAATACGGGTGCATACGAGTAGAATTGTTGATGAAACTGAACGAGGATGTAATTGTAAGCATTTTTGTTAAGTAGAAGTATTTTGATAAGTGTCTTGAAGTCTTTCAAAAGTGTATGAATATATATTAAAACACTACATGTATATACATTTTAACTGAGTCGTTAAGTCATCGTTAGTCGTTACATGTAAGTGTTGTTTTGAAACCTTTAGGTTAACGATCTTGTTAAATGTTGTTAACCCAATGTTTATAATATCAAATGAGATTTTAAATTATTATATTATCATGATAATATGATGTATGAATATCTCTTAATATGATATATATATATACATTAAATGTCGTTACAACGATAATCGTTACATATATGTCTCATTTCAAAATCATTAAGTTAGTAGTCTTGCTTTTACATATGTAGTTCATTGTTAATATACTTAATGATATGTTTACTTATCATAATATCATGTTAACTATATATATATATCCATATATATATCATCATATAGTTTTTACAAGTTTTAACGTTCGTGAATCACCGGTCAACTTGGGTGGTCAATTGTCTATATGAAACCTATTTCAATTAATCAAGTCTTAACAAGTTTGATTGCTTAACATGTTGGAAACACTTAATCATGTAAATAACAATTTCATTTAATATATATATAAACATGTAAAAGTTTGGGTCACTACACCTGCTACGGGTTCGGATCTCCAATTCATATTTCTTGGAGCAGGAAACTTGAAATTGAGAATCGTCAGTTGGTGTAGGTAGCTATATAACGAGGTTTTAAATTGAGGCTAATATGAATATGAATCTTAAGTAATTTGTAGATAACTTCAAGAATGATGGTATATATGATATAAATTCAGAATCATATACGATTAATAGACAAAAATAACTATCATGCGAGATTGATATTAAGATAAATGAAATTTTTTCCCATAATGCATTTATAAAATGAAAACCCTGTTGGAGATATGGAGAACTTTAAACAATTAGAGGGAAGATTCCAGGAAACTCACACGAAGCTTCCACGAAGTTGTTAGGAAAACCACATGTAGCTTCTACGAAGTTATTAGGAAACTCACATGTAGCTTCCACGAAGTTGTTAGGAAATTCACATGTAGCTTCCACGAAGCTGTCAGGAAACTCACATGTAGCCTCCATGAAGCTGTCAGGAAACTCACATGAAGCTTCAAGGAATTGTTTTTAGCTTACTCCTTAAATCATTCTATAAATAGACCCTCTTGTAACTCATTGTAAACACACACAAATATTCAGTAAATACATTCTCTAGTTGGTCTGTGGACTAAAGCAATCATAATGATTGCATATAACCACGTTATCTCTTGTGTCAATTTACATTTCTTGCATTTATAATCTTTCGTTCATTAAGTGGGTTAGTAATCTTGTAGAATTACTATCGGTGAGTGATCTTATTGAATCACTTGCGTTGTTTTGGGTCCTAATATCCTTACAACTGGTATCAGAGCTCAAAGTTTCGACTTTGGGTACGATGGCGGAAGATGGAAAGTTTAGAATCGACCGATTCGATGGGAGAGACTTTGGCTTTTGGAAGATGCAAATTGAAGATTACTTGTATCAAAAGAAGCTACATCAACCTCTGTTAGAGACCAAGCCCGAAAGCATGAGCGATGCCGATTGGATGCTTTTGGATCGTCAAGCTTTGGGTGCGATTCGTCTTTCACTTGCTAAGAACGTTACATACAACGTTGTGAATGAGAAGACGATGTTTGCTTGCTTGAAAGCACTCTCTAACATGTATGAGAAACCTACCGCTTCTAATAAGGTTTTTCTCATGCGACAATTGTTCAATACGAAGATGAAGGAAGGTACGAGTGCAACGGATCATATCAACGAGTTCAACAACATCATATCGAGGTTAGCATCGGTAGATATTGTGTTTGATGATGAGTTAAAGGCACTAATCTTGCTTTCATCATTACCGGAAAGTTGGTCGGGTACGGTTACCGCAGTTAGTAGCTCTACGGGAACTACTAAGCTAGCATTTGAAGGAATAAGGGATTTAATTCTTGGTGAAGATACTCGTAGGAGAAACTCGGGGGAATCGACATACGGTTCTTTGTTAAGTACCGACAACCGTGGTAGGAAATTTGATCGTGGTGAGAAGAAGGGTAGAAAGAAGTCTAAGAAGAGGTATCCATCGAAAGATAGAAGTGAAGCTGTTTGTTGGGGTTGCAATCAAAAAGGACACTTTCAAAGGAATTGTAAAAATGGTCCGGCGAAAGTTGTGAACTTGACCGAGGAAGAAAGTGATGATGCACTTTTATGTAGTGTTGAAAATTCTATGGAGTCTTGGATTTTGGATTCGGGAGCTTCGTTTCATGCTACTCATGTCAAAAGAATGATGAAGAATTTTCGTCCATATCAAGGCAAGGTGAGATTGGCGGACGACAAACAACTCAATATAGAGGGCATTGGAGATGTTTTATTGAAGACTACTCTTGGCTCTAATTGGACCTTGAAAAACGTAAGGTACATTCCTAAATTAAAAAGGAAACTTATTTCGGTTGGTTAATTAGATGATGAAGGTAACGCGGTTACTTTGAAAACTGCCAATGGAAGGTGGTTAAGGGTAGTTGTGTAGTGGCTTGTGGACATAAAAGGGGAACTCTTTATATGGTTGAAGTGTTTGATGATGACACGGTGGTTGCTACGGTTAATGTTGAGTCTGAATCAACTCTATGGCATCGAAGACTCGGGCATATGAGTGAGAAGGGTATGAAGATGCTTGTTTCGAGTGGGAGAATTCCAGATTTGAAAAAGGTAGAACTTGGGTTTTGCGAACCATGTGTATATGGGAAGCAAAAGAAGGTGACTTTTGGGAAATCGGGAAATGCTCCTAAGTTGGAGAAACTGGAGCTTGTTCATACGGATGTATTTGGTCCAACGAATGTAGAATCACATGGAGGTTCTTGCTATTATGTCACCTTCATTGACGACTCCACTCGAAAGGTATGGGGTTTATTTTCTTAAAGCTAAATCTGATGTATTTAATACATTTGTGAAGTGGAAAGCTATGGTAGAAAATGAGACTAACTTGAAGGTCAAGTGCTTGAAGTCGGATAATGGAGGGGAATATGTTAGTCTTGAGTTTAAAGACCATTGTGCGAAGCTCGGTATTAGAATGTTAAAAACGGTACCAGAGACACCGCAACACAATAGGGTCGCCGAACGTATGAATCGTACGTTAAATGAAAGGGCTAAGAGTATGAGACTACATGCCGGTTTGCCTAAAATGTTTTGGGCGGATGCGGTTAACACGGTGGCTTATTTAATAAATAGGGGACCCTCAACATCGTTGGGTTTCCGAATTCCCTAGGAAGAATGGCATGGTAAGAAGGTGAGTTATAATCACCTTAGGATCTTTGGGTGTAATGCTTATGTGAAGACCAAAGATGCGGATAGAGACAAGCTTGAAGCTAAGTCAAAGAAGTGTACTTTCATAGGTTACGGGTTGGATGAAATGGGTTATCGTTGTTGGAATAACGAGGCTAGAAAAGTGATTCGTTCTCGTGATGTTACCTTTGATGAAGATTCGGTTTATGGCAAACCGGAAACGGGGAGTCCTAAAACGGGTCATGTTACTTTTGACGATGTTTCTATTGATGATCTTGCAGGTTCTAGTGGGAGTACGGGTAAGAATGAATTGCCAATTAACGGTGAGGAGTCAGAAAATGCTAATGATGGAAATGATACGGAAAGCGGTGATGATTCCGAACATAGTGCGATTTCTGGTGATGAGGAGGATACAAATGAAACCGGTCCAACCATTCCGGTTACTCCTACACTAAGACGCTCGACAAGAGTGCCCAAACCTAATCCTAGGTATTTTCCATCAGCAAACTACTTGCTCTATACCGAGAATGGTGAACCCGAAAGTTACTTTGAGGCAAGAAAGACAAAAGAATCCATACAATGGGAGCTTGCCATGAAAGAAGAAATGGGGTCACTTGAGAAGAATAAAACTTGGTCACTAGTGAAGTTACCTCATGATAAAAATGTGTTGCAAAACAAATGGGTATATAGAATCAAGAATGAGTTGGATGGCAAGAAAAGGTACAAGGCTCGTTTGGTAGTCAAAGGCTTTCAACAAAAGGGAGGGGTTGACTACAAAGAGATATTTTCACCAGTAATTAAAATGACTACTATCCGTTTGGTACTTTCTATGGTTGCATCCAAAGACTTACATCTAGAGCAACTAGATGTGAAGACCGCATTCTTACATGGTAACCTTGATGAAGAGATCTATATGAGGCAACACGAGGGCTTTGAGGTAAAGGGTAAAGAGAAGTGGGTTTGTAAGCTAAAGAAAAGTTTGTATGGATTGAAGCAAGCACCTCGGCAATGGTACTTGAAGTTTGATGATTTTATGAAGAAGATTGGTTTCTTAAGATGTGAAGCGGATCACTGTTGCTACTTGAAGAAACTCAAGTCTTCTTATATAATCTTATTGTTGTATGTTGATGACATGTTACTTGCAGGTTCCAACATGTCCGAAATTAACAAGTTGAAGGGATTACTTTCCCGTGAATTCGAGATGAAAGATCTTGGTGCTGCTAGGCAAATACTTGGCATGAGTATTATGCATGATCGTGTGAAAGGTACCCTATACTTGTCTCAATCCAAATATATTGAGAAAGTAGTAGAGAGATTCAATATGGAGAATTCAAAGGCTCGTTCTATGCCTTTGGGTAGCACGATTAAGTTATCGAAAAGTCAATCACCAAAGACGGTAAAAGACAAAACGGATATGGAAAAGGTTCCATATGCATCGGCCGTGGGTAGTATTATGTATGCCATGGTTTGTACAAGACCCGATATTGCTCAAGCAGTGGGAGTTGTAAGTCGTTATATGTCTAATCCGGGGAAAGACCATTGGGAATCGGTCAAATGGTTGCTTCGTTATTTGAAAGGTACTTCTAATATGGGATTGTGTTTCTCCAAAAACAATCTCATACTTAGGGGTTATGCGGATGCTGATTTGGGTGGATGTGATGATTCGGGAAAAAGCACTACGGGTTATGTTTTCACAATAGGGAAGACGGCGGTTAGTTGGATGTCTCGACTACAAAAGAGTGTTGCTTTATCAACCACCGAAGCCGAATATATGGCTATTGCAGAAGCTTCTAAAGAGCTTGTTTTGTTGAAAAACTTCTTAGGTGAGTTGGGTAAAAGACAAGACTATTGCGTCTTGAATTGTGATAATCAAAGTGCGGTTCATCTTGGGAAGAATTCCGTGTTTCATACTCGTACGAAACACATCAAGATAAGGTATCATTTTATTCGACAACATATAAATGATGGTACTTTATTATTGGAGAAAATCCTTGGTACGAAGAATCCTGCTGATATGTTTACTAAGGTTGTTACGACAGAGAAATTGAGGTTTTGCATTAGCTCAATTGGTCTTCTAATGAATTGATGAGAGAAGACCCCAACTAGAGAATTAGAGAGTTAATATTTCAATTCTAACAAGTAGTGTTGAAGATCTTGTATCGAAAGTCTGCTCATCCGAAGTATGTGTTGAGTGTGCGTGTCCCAAATGGAGTTTGGCGGTATAATGGTGGTTTAACGTTCTTGGTTAGATCGTTGATATTTTGGGTTGACGAAGCTTGGGTTTGTTGAAAGTCTCCAAGTGGGAGATTGTTGGAGATATGGAGAACTTTAAACAATTAGAGGAAAGATTCCAGAAAACTCACACGAAGCTTCCACGAAGTTGTTAGGAAACTCACATGTAGCTTCCACGAAGTTATTAGGAAACTCACATGTAGCTTCCACGAAGTTGTTAGGAAATTCACATGTAGCTTCCACGAAGCTGTCAGGAAACTCACATGTAGCCTCCATGAAGCTGTCAGGAAACTCACATGAAGCTTCAAGGAATTGTTTTTAGCTTACTCCTTAAATCATTCTATAAATAGACCCTCTTGTAACTCATTGTAAACACACCACAAATATTCAGTAAATACATTCTCTAGTTGGTCCGTGGACTAAAGCAATCACAACGATTGCATATAACCACGTTATCTCTTGTGTCGATTTACATTTCTTGCATTTATAATCTTTCGTTCATTAAGTGGGTTAGTAATCTTGTAGAATTACTATCGGTAAGTGATCTTGTTAAATCACTTGCGTTGTTTTGGGTCCTAATATCCTTACAAACCCGACATAATTAATGGTCTTTAATCTGACAATTTCATGAAATAATTAGTTAAAATGGAACAAAGTACTGTATTTAGAAATTAGTTAGGCCACACGCACAGCAAATTCAGGTGCCACCGTCACAATAAGAATCAGTCACTATAAAACAATTGTTTTTATGTAGATATCTTCATCCCCTGATGACAAATGAACTCGGCATTGTTATTGTTGGAAAAAATCGTCTTTTATTAAACAAAAAAGGAAACATTTTAACATTAGGTCTTAATGCTATAAAAAATTCATTAAGGCCACTAATACATCATTGCTTCCCATTATTAATTTTATAACATTGTGGGACTCTGCACGTAAGCTAGACAAACGTCCTTGAATCATGTCCTTCTTTGATGCTGGAACCTTTTTTAGTAAGTCTTCAGTCTCATGCAACAATGAAAATATGTGATTAATCTTAAAGCCCCCTTGTTGGATCTGCTCAAACAGATCTTCCCAACAGTTATCGATCTGTGAAATTTCTTCTTTGACAAGTTTCCCTTCACCATCATCAGTTTGTGCTGTCTCACAATTTATTTTCTCTTTCTCCTTTTCTAAGAGCAGCTGCAACTCGGCCATAACTTTTTGTGCTCTTTTGACATTTTGCAATGCTTTCATTTCCTGCATGATATAAACACATTTTAAAATGAACGCTATACCAGCAGTCTGCCTATGCTTTTACATAAGATCACTGTAAAACAAGCCCTAAGAAAAACCTTTTACATGCCCAGCTTTTTATAAAACATAAAATTATCCAGAATTTTATAAAACATAACAAGGACTAAATATCTAATAATTAAAATATCACGACAGCATCCAACAGATTTCATTATATTAAATATCAGAGCAACAACTCAACAAGTATATAATGATATTTAGGATATAAATTATTAATCATAGTGAAAATACCTCACGTGAAAATAAGGAAAAACTGGCACTTGGAGAAGCGCCTAGCAGATAGTTTTTGACATCTCTAGGCATCTTTATTTCCTCTAGTCCTTCCTCCGAGTACAAGTCTTTTGGATATATCTTGAGACTCCTTAACTTAGCAAATGGAGAAGGTAGATGTGAGACTAGGTGCACGTTTGATGCAAGAACCTAAAAAAATTATTATACAAGATGAACACCATGTATGCAATCAGAATCAGTCAAATGAATCACATAGAGTTTAAATATCAAATGTAATGTTACTTCATTTAAAATACAGTAAAATTTCAACAACATCATTAAAAAGAACGAGTGGGTGATGTAGAGTCCTATTTATAAAGTGTATAAACATTATAGACAGAATACCTCTACAACTTCTAATCCAAGCGTAAGATATTGGACATTGTGGAACAGTTGAAGCACATCAATAATTTCGAAAGCATCTGACTCTGTTGTCCAACTCATGAGCTTATTTCGCCAAATATAGAAATCCACTTTCTCCAAAGAAAACAAACCATCAGCGGAAAAATCATAAGAAGATTCACTTTTAGTCATCATCAATGAGGATAATTCGGGTGTAGAAATCATTAGTTCCCCTTTGCAGTTTACAATAGTGAGATCCTTCAAGTGAGGTGCTACTACATTAAGATCATACCAAAACCCATCTTTAAGTGTGAGATTAGTAAGTTGAGAATGGGAAATGATGAAATCATCAACATAAATGGCGCAATCAGTTAAGGTAAGATTCTTCAAGTTTGGGCACTTAGAGAAAAGACCACCAAACTCATCAGGAGTATTGTTCCTGGACATGGTAAAATTGCCAAGATGCAATGATGTTAAAGCTGGTAGATCCCAAGATGATGTGATCGTAATGCATCCCCCTCTAGCAGGTCCAGTCAAAGCGAGATCTTTAATAGACCGAGAACAAAAGAGAGAAAGAGGGAATTCGCTATTGTTTCTTCCATCCCCATCTATAATAATAGATGTCTTTTGAATATTGTGTGAAAACACATAGTTCATAATCTTTTGGAGAAACGCTTCGCTAACTACATCCTCATGAAGACTAAGCTTAACAAATGACAATTCTATTTCATTATTGCGCGAAGACAAGACACGAGTAACAAAATCAAAGAATTTAGATTCTGAGGTAAAATTGTGACTAGATAAATTGAGATGTGGGTTTGACTTCCAAATATTCTTCCATCTAGATGACAAAATACTAGTTTGGATTGCATGTTTGGTGTCGATATCTGAGAGAATTTTAATGATGAGATCATCTGACAATCTACTTAGTCTATCGCCTTCTGCACTTATTCTTTTTCTTTTCTTTGAAGGACAAGGCCCCAAAGCACTAGCTGAAATTGAACCTGGGTCTCTTGCATTCATTCTTAGTTTCTTACTATTAGACTGCAAGTTAATAACATAATGAAAGAATCAAGACATACTAAATAGGAATTAACAATATGCACATCATTAACAATTTCATCTGGCTTACGCACATGAACCAGTTTTCTTTTATTTATTATATTCACTATTCAATTCAATTCTATTTTTTCTAGCTTTATTTTCTTATCTATTGATTCAAGGTATTTAACAGAATTAAACCTAATATAATTGGGTACTATTCACTAACAAACGACAGATTATTATTAAGGTTAGAGTAGGTTTTTACCTTGAAAATATAATCGAGTTTGAACCGTAACTGAGTTGAACCGTATCTTGCAAATGAATAAGAAAGGGTTTTCTCTCTGTTTGTTTTACTCTGACGCTCCTCTCTTGTTTCAATTCCTTTGGCGTCGTTTAATCCGCAAGAAACGGAATAGGGCAAGGGGTATAAAACTAGAAAAAGTGTATAATTGTACACCGTAGTTCAATATATATATTTTGGCCCAAATTGACTAAATTCTTTTCATGTTTACTTTATCTATTGGATTTTTCTAAGGGATGATTTAAGAAAGGGTTTTACAAACGACAGCGATGCCCTCATGATTGTCAATAACGTGCATAATAATTATAACATAGCGGTTAAAATTGAATTCTTATGACAAATATGCATATGTACAATTAATAAATTCATGCAAGTTAACGACAACCTTAGATGTCATTAGCAAAACCCTTAAATAGTGCACAAAAGTTCCTAAATCACTTTATATATTCATAAAATTGTATATTGGATATGCACTCATATGCTTTATTTTTATTTTATTTTTTTGGCAAAAATAATGATAACTAAATAAAAGGTGTTTCATCGAAAGATGAAAAACACGGAACCATACAAAGACAACAAAACAGGAAGGCTCAAACAATGAGAACAACACGGACATAACACTACGCGCTAGTGCTAACAAAAAAACGAGCCTAACCCACACTCACAAATGACCTCAAACACATCAAAGAAAACGAGCAAAACACCAAACCAAACACAACAACCAAAACAACCAAAAACCTAAACCAATCTAAACTAGGAAACGCCAACAATGATCATACTAAAGGAGAACAAACCAAAGGCAACCAACCTTCGATCAAAGGCATCCAAGCTTATTTGCATCAACCGGATATGCTTTATTATTCCATAACATAACTATTATCATCCTACTTACCACATTTAATTCAATCTGAAAAGAGCTTTTATTGTGTTGTATGAATTTCTCAACCCAACTATCTTAGAATTGACATTTTTCAGACTAGCTAGATGTTAGAATAAAAAAAGCCATAAAGTCAACAAGAGTCAAATTACCTTTTTAGGTAATTTGACTTTGGGATCAAAGTGGTCAACTTCATCATCTCCCATTTTAGAAGATCACATGCCTGCCCAAGTACAAACAAGTAAACGGCTAATAGGCTAACCATCTTAAGAAATAGCTGTTGTAAAGTGTAGTGTATAAAAGAACACTCATCAGATTGTAAGAATTAATTCATCTTGTATCAATTCAAGCTTATAATCAATAAACCGATCAATACAATCTTTATTTCTTATTAACTAACACTAGATTTAATAGCAATAAACTTGTCATTAACCAAAAAACTTTATTTGTATCTAACCGTGAAATATAATACATATGGACCAAGAATCATAATTACAAGTCATACGAAAAAGATCATATATACAGAAATAAGCTAACTTTTTCCACTGTATTTTATTAGAATAATATAGAATAAGATGTTTTTTGGATTTAAAGTACATTTAGCTAGGGGAACTTTTAACCCCTTCGACCCTTCCCTTTTAAATTTAAATATCCATTTTTACCCATTTTACCCATCAGAGACGGAACATATACAAAACTTACTCAAATTTGAAGATAATTGGTAAAAATTTCAGCAAGTGTTTCTAATACAGCGACTAACTATATTAACATAAAGGTTGACCCATTAGACCTTCAATTAATATGGCAACACATGATAAACCTAATTTGACCTGTTCGCATAAATAGGTATATGTGGGCCAGATTCATATCAAGTATTATGACCCTACTTCCAAACTCGACAGGCCCTTCAACAAAGCATGTGAGAGTCGGGTTGAGAATCTCGACCTGCCAAACCGTCCTGACTAGAGTGTTTTGATCTGCCAATCGACCTACATCCAGCTGACCCATTGCCTAACTCAACCATTTTGTGGTGAATAAAAAACAAGACTTGTGAAACAAAACTGTATTAGGATCTCCAATTCATATTTCTTGGAGCAGGAAACGGGTGTTGTTTGCCAAACCTTTGATGCGAAAATAGCAAACAATCTCGTCTTCAATCTTGTCGGTGCTCTCCAATCATTGAACCAAACCATTACTTCGGACAACTCCACAAACTGCGGGATATCTAGTTAATCCAACGAGCTACTCTACTCCATAACTGGCGTGCTATATCACACTTAAAAAGTATATGTTGCAGCAATTCTATTCTGTTAGAACATGACACGCAATGAATTTGTTGTATCTCTAAACCACGTCGAGATAAATTAAGCCGGGTCGGTAGTCTATCTCTAACTATCACGTGAGATGGATATATGAATAAATGAAAAAAGTTCCCATAATGCATTTATAAAATGAAAACATGACATAATTAATGGTCTTTGATCTGAATTTGATAATATCATAAAAGAATTAGTTAAAATGGCGTAAAAATCTCTGTTTGGAAATCAGTTGAGCCACCCGCGCAGCAAATGCAAGTGCCTAGCAAACAAGACCCAAAGATTCAACAATGGGTTCATTGGGTTTACTTGAAGACCCAAACGGGTCCAAGCAAAATTATTTGAAGACCCAAATGGGTCCAATCACATAATAGAAAATTATTTGAAGACCCGCTGGGTCTGGGTTTACTTCAAAAGTTTTGATTTCAAAACGCGATTGTTTCATCAAGTCTACTCTTCTTTATTATTATTATTACTTATATTTAAACCTTTCATTCTTTGAAATTATTTTAGATAATAAACAATGGGTTAACAACATTTAATAAGATCGTTAACTTAAAGGTTTCAAAACAACAATTACATGTAACGACTAACGATGACTTAACGACTCAGTTAAAATGTATATACATGTAGTGTTTTTATATGTATTTATACACTTTTGAAAGACTTCAAGACACTTATCAAAGTACTTCTACTTAACAAAAATGCTTACAATTACATCATCATTCATTTTCATCAACAATTCTACTCGTATGCACTCGTATTTGTACTCGTACAATACACAGCTTCTAAATGTATTTACTATTGGTATATACACTCCAATGATCAGCTCTTACACTACTAGAAAATCTGGAATTAGCTTCGGATTTGCGACGGCCAATAATTCCGTCCCTAATTACCGACGAATTTCCGACAACTTTCCAACGAACTCATAAAAAACACATTTGCAACGGTTTAGCGACGGATTAACTACGGCAACTCGTCCGTCGGTAATCTGTCCCTAAATATAAGTTTTGCGACTGATTACCGACAGATTAGCTACGTCCATAAATTCGTCCATAATCCGTCCCTAATCCGCCGGTAATTAGGGACAGATTTGGGACGGATGTTTTTTATAATTTTCTATTATGTGATTGGACCCATTTGGGTCTTCAAATAATTTTTGCTTGGACCCGCGCAGCAAATGCAAGTGCCTAGCAAACAAGACCCAAAGATTCAACAATGGGTTCATTGGGTTTACTTGAAGACCCAAACGGGTCCAAGCAAAATTATTTGAAGACCCAAATGGGTCCAATCACATAATAGAAAATTATTTGAAGACCCGCTGGGTCTGGGTTTACTTCAAAAGTTTTGATTTCAATACGCGATTGTTTCATCAAGTCTACTCTTCTTTATTATTATTATTACTTATATTTAAACCTTTCATTCTTTGAAATTATTTTAGATAATAAACAATGGGTTAACAACATTTAATAAGATCGTTAACTTAAAGGTTTCAAAACAACAATTACATGTAACGACTAACGATGACTTAACGACTCAGTTAAAATGTATATACATGTAGTGTTTTTATATGTATTTATACACTTTTGAAAGACTTCAAGACACTTATCAAAGTACTTCTACTTAACAAAAATGCTTACAATTACATCCTCATTCATTTTCATCAACAATTCTACTCGTATGCACTCGTATTTGTACTCGTACAATACACAGCTTCTAAATATATTTACTATTGGTATATACACTCCAATGATCAGCTCTTACACTACTAGAAAATCTGGAATTAGCTTCGGATTTGCGACGGCCTATAATTCCGTCCCTAATTACCGACGAATTTCCGACAACTTTCCAACGAACTCATAAAAAACATATTTGCAACGGTTTAGCGACGGATTAACTACGGCAACTCATCCGTCGGTAATATGTCCCTAAATATAAGTTTTGCAACAGATTACCGTCAGATTAGCTACGTCCATAAATTCGTCCATAATCCGTCCCTAATCCGCCGGTAATTAGGGACAGATTTGGGACGGATGTTTTTTATAATTTTCTATTATGTGATTGGACCCATTTGGGTCTTCAAATAATTTTGCTTGGACCCGCGCAGCAAATGCAAGTGCCTAGCAAACAAGACCCAAAGATTCAACAATGGGTTCATTGGGTTTACTTGAAGACCCAAACGGGTCCATGCAAAATTATTTGAAGACCCAAATGGGTCCAATCACATAATAGAAAATTATTTGAAGACCCACTGGGTCTGGGTTTACTTCAAAAGTTTTGATTTCAAAACGCGATTGTTTCATCAAGTCTACTCTTCTTTATTATTATTATTACTTATATTTAAACCTTTCATTCTTTGAAATTATTTTAGATAATAAACAATGGGTTAACAACATTTAATAAGATCGTTAACTTAAAGGTTTCAAAACAACGATTACATGTAACGACTAACGATGACTTAACGACTTAGTTAAAATGTATATACATGTAGTGTTTTTATATGTATTTATACACTTTTGAAAGACTTCAAGACACTTATCAAAGTACTTCTACTTAACAAAAATGCTTACAATTACATCCTCATTCATTTTCATCAACAATTCTACTCGTATGCACTCATATTTGTACTCGTACAATACACAGCTTCTAAATGTATTTACTATTGGTATATACACTCCAATGATCAGCTCTTACACTACTAGAAAATCTGGAATTAGCTTCGGATTTGCGACGGCCTATAATTCCGTCCCTAATTACCGACGAATTTCCGACAACTTTCCAACGAACTCATAAAAAACACATTTGCAACGGTTTAGCGACGGATTAACTACGGCAACTCGTCCGTCGGTAATCTGTCCCTAAATATAAGTTTTGCGACAGATTACCGACAGATTAGCTACGTCCATAAATTCGTCCATAATCCGTCCCTAATCCACCGGTAATTAGGGACAGATTTGGGACGGATGTTTTTTTATAATTGAGATTTTATCGAGTTTAAAAGCACGAATGAACACGTATAAGTACCAAAATGTCTTAGAATACAATTGTACTATCAAATATAACATATATACATCAATATATTATACGTTTGTCGGATGTATACCTTTGGTCTAGTGTTTTTATATATAAGTTTCATAATCGTTGTTAGTGAATATATGCATATTCGTACGTGTGTTTGCATTTATACGCAAATTAGTATTTTTAAAACATTTGTTAACTAATATAGATGCATTTAGAAATAAGTGTCTATGCATTTTCGTCTAAATCGTAATTTTAAAAAATATATACATATATGACCGTCCCTAATTCGTCGGTAATTAGGGACGGATTTGGGACGGATGTTTTTTATAATTGAGATTTTAACGAGTTTACGAGCACGAATGAACACGTATAAGTATCAAAATGTCTTAGAATACACTTTTACTATCAAATATAACATATATACATCAATATATTATAAGTTTGTCGGATGTATACCTTTGGTCTAGTGTTTTTATATATAAGTTTCATAATCGTTGTTAATGAATATATGCATATTCGTACGTGTGTTTGCATTTATACGCTAGTTAGTATTTTAAAACATTTGTTAACTAATATATATGCATTTAGAAATAAGTGTCTATGCATTTTCGTCTAAATCGTAATTTTAAAAAATATATACATATATGACCGTCACTAATCCGTCGGTAATTAGGGACAGATTTGGGACGGATGTTTTTAATAATTGAGATTTAATCGAGTTTACGATCACGAATGAACACGTATAAGTGCCAAAATGTCTTAGAATACGCTTTTACTATCAATTATAACATATATACATCAATATTGTATGAATTTGTCGGATGTATATCTTTGATATAATGTTTTTATATATAAGCTCCATAATCGTTGTTAGTGAATATATGCATACTCGTACGTGTGTTTGCATTTATACGATACTTAATATTTGTAAAATGTTTGTTAACTAATATAGATGCATTTAGGAATTAGTGTCTACGCATTTTCGTCTCAATCGTTATTTAAAAAAAAATGCATATATGACCATCCATAATCCGTCGATAATTAGGGACGGATTTGAGACGGATGTTTTTTTATAAATGAGATTTTATCGAGTTTGAGAGCACGAATGAACACATATAAGTACCAAATGTCTTAGAATACACTTTTACTATCAAATATAACATACATACATCAATTTATTATACGTTTTTCGGATGTATACCTTTGGTCTAATGTTTTTATATATAAGTTCCATATTCGTTGTTGGTGAATATATGCATACTCGTACGTGCGTTTGCATTTATACGCTAATTAGTATTTTTAAAACATTTGTTAACTAATGTAGATGCATTTAGAAATAAGTGTCAATGCATTTTCGTCTAAATCGTAATTTTAAAAAATATATACATATATGACCATCCCTAATCCGTCGGTAATTAGGGACGGATGTTTTTTATAAATGAGTTTTTATCGAGTTTACGAGCACGAATGAACACGTATAAGTACCAAAATGTCTTAGAATACACTTTTACTATCAAATATAACATATATACATCAATATATTATACGTTTGTCGGATGTATACCTTTGGTATAGTGTTTTTATATATAAGTTCCATAATTGTTGTTAGTGTATATATGCATATTCGTACGTGTGTTTGAATTTATACGCTAATTAGTATTTTTAAAACATTTGTTAACTAATATAGATGCATTTAGAAATAAGTGTCTATGCATTTTCGTCTAAATCGTAATTTTAAAAAATATATACATATATGACCGTCCCTAATCCGTCGGTAATTAGGGACGGATTTAGGACGGATGTATTTAATAATTAAGATTTTATCGAGTTTACGAGCACGAATGAATTACGATGTATCCTTTATTAATATGTATTTATGAGATTGAACATTAATTTGATATAGTTAAAAATAAATAAAATGAATAATGGGCCATTTTAATCTCACATAGTCACATTTTGCTCACATTTGCATAATGAAAAAAATCTTAACCATTTTACAGATACTAGTATAAGATAAGATATATAATATAATATATATTTATATATTTCACATTCATATTTGTCTATACTGATCGAATTTAATCATAATAATTATAATTAAGTTTATCTTGTTTACTGCTTGCATAGTGCACCCATTAAAAATCAACTTGCACCTTTCAAACATTGATTTGATAGGATAAAAACTTTAGTGCTTTATAAAAGCACATCACACACGGATCCATCTCTTTTTTTTTATTAGCCGTCCGATCTAAAATAATCAGACGGTTGATCTCATTCATCCAAAAATTTTATACTCCACAAAGATATACTATTCCACTTTCCTCTAACTACCACAAAGATATACGGAGTATTAATCCCCCAACCCAATCTCTCAAAACTTCCAACACAACACAGGAGGAAAAGCTCCAAGGAGCAATTGGCTCTAAAAGAAATCTGAAAGTACCAGAAGAGAACCGAATTACGGTGAAGGAAGCTTCCCTTTTAAAGGCATGTGAGCGAAATTGCTCGTGGATCCACGGTGAAAGAGATTAGATCTGTATTTAATTACAAGTATTTAGTGCCGTATTTAAAAAGCTTAATGAAGATTTGAGTAAGAATTGCAAACAAAGTATGATGAATTTATTGTAGTATTGTAAAGGTGAGTTTAACGAATGCAAAAACTTTTACATGTATTTTCAAGCTCAAAAATACCTGTGTTGTTAATTGTATTTTTTTATTATCTCGGATTGATTTTAATGATAGTTTGGATGGCGTTGTTGATTATTATCATGCTATAACTGCTCCATCTATTTTTTATCTACAAATTAAATTACGTAGGGTAAACTAAATTTAAAATTGTCCTGGTAAATTTGGGTTACAGATGATAAAACTGGGTTAAAAAACTAGAAAAAAAAATTTTGTGAGAATATTATATATATATATATATATATATATATATATATATATATATATATATATATATATATATATATATATGTATATATATATATACACACTATAATTAGTGACGGATATGGGACAACAATTTCCGTAGCTAAAACTATATCCGTCCCAAACTATCTGAAAAATTCGATGAAAATCCTTAAATGGTCCGTCGCTAATCCGTCCCTAAACGGTCCGTCGCTAATCCGTCTCTAAATGGTCCGTTGCTAATCCGTCCCTAAGGGTCCGTCGCTAATCCGTCGCTAATTTTGATGCCGTCGCTAAATCCGTCCCTAATATTTACCGAGGGTGATTTTAGGGTCGGCTTCAATCTGTCGGAAATCTGTCGCTAAACACCTAACCATGTGGGAACCATCATTTAACATCTAGCATGAAATATCTCACAAAATAACAAACTAATGGAGCCTATATGATAGATCAAAGTTCACGTGAATGAGAGTGCACACAAACACTTTCATTTTGTAACTTACATGCATCAAACTACTCTCTCTCAAGTGTTCTTCCATTGTTCTAAGTGTTCTTCATCATCTTCATCAAAATCTAGCTCAATCTAGTTCATAAATCCATACATAAACCAAGTTATAAAACAACTACTCAAGAACACACCAACAACACTTCCAAGTTTGCTAGCTTACTTTCAATCTTGCAAATCCACTTTGAGTGATCATCCAACCTCAAGAAATCTTTCTTATTTACAGTAAGATATCTTTCTAATACAAGGTAATACTCATACTCAAACTTTGATTCAATTTCTATAACTATAACAATCTTATTTCGAGTGGAAATCTTACTTGAACTTGTTATCGTGTCATGATTTTGTTTCAAGAACTCTCAAGCCATCCAAGGATCCTTTGAAGCTAGATCTATTTTTCTCATTTCCAGTAGGTTTATCCACAAAACCTGAGGTAGTAATGATGTTCATAACATCATTCGATTCATATATATAAAACTACCTTATTCGAAGGTTTAAAGGCGCGTTATCGACCGTGTTTTCGACCCGCGTTTTCGAGGCGCGTTTTTCGACCCGTGTTTTTCGAACCGCATTTTCGAACCGTTTTTCCGACCCGCTTTTTAGAGTCACGTTTTCCAGGCGCGTTTTCGACTCGTTTCCACGCGCGTTTATCGATCCGAGTTTTCGACGCGCTTTTCGACCCGGTTTTTAGAGCCGCGTTTTCGACTCGTTTCGACGCGCATTTTTGACGCACATTTTCGACGCGTGTTTTTTGATCCGGGTGACCCGCGTTTTTCGACCTGCGTTTTCGCGTTTTCGACCCATGTTTTCGACCCGCATTTTTCGATGCGTGTTTTCGGAAGAAATACATCAAAATATACAAACAAGAACAATTTTACTAGCCTGACCCGGGTCTTGACCCAACCCGACCCGTGTCTCGACCCAACCCGTTCGACCCATTTTAATTCTGACGCATTTCGACCCATGACCTGTTTTGACTCAAACCCATTTGATCTTTGACCCAACCCAACCCAACTCTACCTGTTTGCTAGGTATAATACTTTATCCTGACAACGCCATAACAAGGATCTTCATTTTTATATAGTACTTTCTGTTGTGGTATCGCTAAAATTCCTTAATGACAAATGCACTTGGCATTGTTTGTGTCACAATATCTTCTGTTGACAAATGCACTCGGCCTTGTGAGTGTCACAAAACTATCTGTTGACAAATGCACTTGGCATTGTTAGTGTCACAAAATATTCTGTTACTGTTTCAGATATGACCATGCCTCAAAAACAAAAGACACGCCGTTAAACGGATAATAAGATGGGAAAAAGAACAATCTTGAATTAAAGGTATTCTAAGAAAATATCCCTCTTCTTATTAAAGCAGAAGCAAATATATGTAATAATCTTTTGACATATTTAATCTTGACCATTAATTTTAAAAGAAAACTTCAATCTAACCGTTGATTTAAATTTCGAAAACAATATTACCTAATTAATTTTCATTTTGGGTGGTCGTAGATCATAGTTCTTCTGTAGCGAAGCTAGGCTGTTGAGTTTGAGCTATGAGTTCTGACCTGAGCTAGTCTTTCAGATTAGGCAGGGAACATGAGGCACAGTTCCTCACTACCGAAATTCCCTGACAGTTCTAGAAGGTAAGAGAAGCAATAGCTTTTGAGTTCTAGTAATCAAGCCAAACTTGATTTCTGGAGAGAAGGCAGTGAACGGAGTTGGTGGTTCGAGTGCTTGGCAGGACGGATGGGACCCAGAGCTAACAAGTAGCTTGGCTCAACCTTCGCTTTCCTTTGACAAGGCAGCTAAGGCTCCAGCATCGCTTTTTTATTTTCAATTACAAAGACGTTCATACCCTTCTTTTAACTTTAAATTACTTAAAATCATCATATTTCAAAATAATTCAAAATCGAAATACTGCATTGAATTCAAAAAACCGGAATGTAATTAATTTAGGTATTAAATTAAATAAGGTTGTAATCCAAATAATTAATATTAATAATTAAATTAAATTTATTTGATGAAGTCAAACGATAATTACGCTGTATTCCATATTCCGTTTCCATATTTTCAATTTCAATTTCAATTTTCAAAGATGATTGCATGCCGATTTCAATAGAACGCTGATCAAGATACAAGTACAAAACCGAAATTTGCAGAAGTAAATTTCCAGCGATTGACTTCTCGATTAGCAATGTGATTGGTGAATCAAATTCCGTCTTTATCGATTCCTACTTTCGTTCATCAGGTTCCAATACGATCCACTTCTCGATTTCGAGCTATGTGGATTCCAAGGTACGTTCATCATTAATGATTTCAATTTAGGTTTCGAAATAAACCATAAATTTTTATAAATGCTATAGAATTCTGGGAATTAATGCTTTGCAAATATTACTTGTCAAATTTGCTCTGGTCTAGATTGTTAGGCTTGGTAAGGATTCTTGATTTTTATTAGAATTGTCCTATCTTTTGAATACGAGGCCAGTTAGCGCATTCACTCATTCGTCGTCTCATCCTCGATTCACGTGTCAAGGAACGATCTGGATAGACACTCAATTCAAACTTCCTTAACCACATTAGAGGAAAATTGTGTTATAATATTCGGTAAAATTTAGTGTTATAATTAGTTATAATAATATAATATTGTCAAGGAACGATCTCTATATAGAAGTTTGTGTGTAATATACTTCATTTTATGCAATTATATAGATGTTCGTATGTAAAGTTATTGTTCATACTTCAATTATGTAACATAAATTATATCATGTAACAGATTATGTAATGTATTATCGTGATGTTGAAGCTTGGTGTTTGGTTTGCTTAACCTGATAAAGCTATAATTTGAAGCTCCTACCACTACGATCGAGTCATTTTATTTTTTTTTGAAAGGCAAAAAATATTATTATAAGTTCACAGTATTTGATCTATGAACACCAGACTCTCAATTGAACAATAAATAAGAATTATAAGTACAAGAGTTGAGAGAACACGATATGAAATATATGTTTGATAATATTGATCGTGCCAAAAGATACAATCAGAAAGCAAACCGTACATCCCTATTTATACAGATTAACACCAAATCTAGAGATTGGGTTTCCAAAACAACTTGGCTAAAAATAAGGAAAAGATAAACTTAATATGTAATAAATATGCAAATCACTTCTAAATTTAATCTTCTAGAGATAACACCGAATCAAAACATATCTCCAGAATTTTTCTTAGCTTAGCCATCAAGAAATCTTCAAATCGTTGACTTAAGAAACACCAGAGTCTGCAACCTCAGACTCTAAAACTCCAGACTCTAAAACTGCAAAATACTTTGACTCATCAGATTATAATTCCCCACAATCTCCCCCTATCTGATGATGTCAAAACAACCTGATCACCTACTTCTTCAACTTTGCATACTCTTATTCAATCAGTTTACACTTGCTCTTCATAAAATGAATTTTCTTCAACATGGACAGTTTGCTGTATAAATGATCCAACAATTTGACTCTAAAAGGATTAGTCTGCTCTGTCACACATCTAGTTAACAAGCTGATCAACAACTCAATACTAGCTCCTTCAAACTGTTCAACCCTAATCAACATCCTTTGATTTCCATTTGTCTTGATCATCAAAGCATCCAAATACTCAACATACTTATCATCAACAAATTCTAAATGTTCAGGGACAACATACCTTTCAACATGTCCCTTAGCTCTCCTCTCCTTCATCTCAAGATCAAACATCCCACAAAATATTTCATAATCCTTGAAACTTATAAACCCTTCTTCAAATACTAAGTGTACCAACATATATACCCTCTTCAACACTTCTTGCACTATAGCTTGATCATCTGCACACTCCTGGATACACACAGCTACGCCTTTCCACTCACAAAAACCCAATCGAACAATTTGATTCAATTTAACTCTTAATCTCCTTGCATAGCAGCAACCACAACAACACTAGTGCTTCCTGGAATATCACCAACACCACCAACAGCAACCATTTGAGTATCACCAAACACCCCTATCAGTTTTATTCTCCCCCTCAATCTGATGCTCCCCCTGAATTTGAGCTCTCTTTGATTGCTCCCCCTCAACACTTGCAAAACCTGCATCTGCAGTACTTGTACCTGCATCATCTGACCTCTTTCTTTTCTCCCCCTTTTTGACATCATCTAAAGGCAGAGAAGATATGACCTTCCAAATTTTAGTTTGTTGATTTTTGAGGGAACAAATATCAGAAGCAAACCCAGTAAAGCATTGTCTCAGTTCATCAACACCAACCATTCTTTTCTCCAGCTCAGCCAACCTGTGATTAATTTATGCAACAGACCCTGAACCACCTGCACTAGTCATGTAGTGACCCGAACTTTTCCATGTTTATATATATTAATTAAGATTGATATTTACATGATTAAATGTTTCCAACATGTTAAGCAATCAAACTTGTTAAGACTTGATTAATTGAAATATGTTTCATATAGACAATTGACCACCCAAGTTGACCGGTGATTCACGAACGTTAAAACTTGTAAAAACTATATGATGACATATATATGGATATATATATAGTTAACATGATACTATGATAAGTAAACATATCATTAAGTATATTAACAATGAACTACATATGTAAAAACAAGACTACTAACTTAATGATTTTTAAACGAGACATATATGTAACGATTATCGTTGTAAAGACATTAAATGTATATATATCATATTAAGAGATATTCATACATGATAATATCATGATAATATAATAATTTAAAATCTAATTTGATATTATAAACATTGGGTTAACAACATTTAACAAGATCGTTAACCTAAAGGTTTCAAAACAACACTTACATGTAACGACTAACGATGACTTAACGACTCAGTTAAAATGTATATACATGTAGTGTTTTAATATGTATTTATACACTTTTGAAAGACTTCAATACACTTATCAAAATACTTCTACTTAACAAAAATGCTTACAATTACATCCTCGTTCAGTTTCATCAACAATTCTACTCGTATGCACCCGTATTCGTACTCGTACAATACACAGCTTTTAGATGTATTTACTATTGGTATATACACTCCAATGATCAGCTCTTAGCAGCCCATGTGAGTCACCTAACACATGTGGGAACCATCATTTGGCAACTAGCATGAAATATCTCATAAAATTACAAAAATATGAGTAATCATTCATGACTTATTTACATCAAAACAAAATTACATATCCTTTATATCTAATCCATACACCAACGACCAAAAACACCTACAAACACTTTCATCCTTCAATTTTCTTCATCTAATTGATCTCTCTCAAGTTCTATCTTCAAGTTCTAAGTGTTCTTCATATATTCTACAAGTTCTAGTTACATAAAATCAAGAATACTTTCAAGTTTGCTAGCTCACTTCCAATCTTGTAAGTTGATCATCCAACCTCAAGAAATCTTTGTTTCTTACAATAGGTTATCATTCTAATACAAGGTAATAATCATATTCAAACTTTGGTTCAATTTCTATAACTATAACAATCTTATTTCGAGTGGAAATCTTACTTGAAATTGTTTTCGTGTCATGATTCTGCTTCAAGAACTTTCAAGCCATCCAAGGATCCTTTGAAGCTAGATCTATTTTTCTCATTTCCAGTAGGTTTATCCAAGGAACTTGAGGTAGTAATGATGTTCATAACATCATTCGATTCATACATATAAAGCTATCTTATTCGAAGGTTTAAACTTGTAATCACTAGAACATAGTTTAGTTAATTCTAAACTTGTTCGCAAATAAAAGTTAATCCTTCTAACTTGAATTTTAAAATCAACTAAACACATGTTCTATATCTATATGATATGCTAACTTAATGATTTAAAACCTGGAAACACGAAAAACACCGTAAAATCGGATTTACGCCGTCGTAGTAACACCGTGGGCTGTTTTGGGTTAGTTAATTAAAAACTATAATAAACTTTGATTTAAAATTTGTTATTCTGGGAAAATGATTTTTATTATGAACATGAAACTATATCCAAAAATTATGGTTAAACTCAAAGTGAAAGTATGTTTTCTAAAATGGTCATCTAGACGTCGTTCTTTCGACTGAAATGACTACCTTTACAAAAATGACTTGTAACTTATTTTCCGACTATAAACCTATACTTTTTATGTTTAGATTCATAAAATAGAGTTCAATATGAAACCATAGCAAATTGATTCACTCAAAACGGATTTAAAATGAAGAAGTTATGGGTAAAACAAGATTGGATACTTTTTCTCATTTTAGCTACGTGAAAATTGGTAACAAATCTATTCCAACCATAACTTAATCAACTTGTATTGTATATTATGTAATCTTGAGATACCATAGACACGTATACAATGTTTTGACCTATCATGTCGACACATCTATATATATTTTGGAACAACCATAGACACTTTATATGTGAATGTTGGAGTTAGCTATACAGGGTTGAGGTTGATTCTAAAATATATATAGTTTGAGTTGTGATCAATACTGAGATACGTATACACTGGGTCGTGGATTGATTCAAGATAATATTTATCGATTTATTTCTGTACATCTAACTGTGGACAACTAGTTGTAGGTTACTAACGAGGACAGCTGACTTAATAAACTTAAAACATCAAAATATATTAAAAGTGTTGTAAATATATTTTGAACATACTTTGATATATATGTATATATTGTTATAGGTTCGTGAATTAACCAGTGGCCAAGTCTTACTTCCCGACGAAGTAAAAATCTGTGAAAGTGAGTTATAGTCCCACTTTTAAAATCTAATATTTTTGGGATGAGAATATATGCAGGTTTTATAAATGATTTACAAAATAAACACAAGTACGTGAAACTACATTCTATGGTTGAATTATCGAAATCGAATATGCCCCTTTTTATTAAGTTTGGTAATCTAAGAATTAGGGAACAGACACCCTAATTGACGCGAATGCTAAAGATAGATCTATTGGGCCCAACAAGCCCCATCCAAAGTACTGGATGCTTTAGTACTTCGAAATTTATATCATATCCGAAGGGTGTCCCGGAATGATGGGGATATTCTTATATATGCATCTTGTTAATGTCGGTTACCAGGTGTTCACCATATGAATGATTTTTATCTCTATGTATGGGATGTGTATTGAAATATAAAATCTTGTGGTCTATTGTTACGATTTGATATATATAGGTTAAACCTATAACTCACCAACATTTTTGTTGACGTTTAAAACATGTTTATTCTCAGGTGAATACTAAGAGCTTCCGCTGTTGCATACTAAAATAAGGACAAGATTTGGAGTCCATGTTTGTATGATATTGTGTAAAAACTGCATTCAAGAAACTGATTTCGATGTAATATATTTCTATTGTAAACCATTATGTAATGGTCGTGTGTAAATAGTATATTTTAGATTATCAGTATTTGATAATCTAAGTAATGCTTTTGAAACCTTTATTGATAAAATAAAGGTTATGGTTGTTTTAAAAATGAATGCAGTCTTTGAAAAACGTCTCATATAGAGGTCAAAACATCGCAACGAAATCAATTAATATGGAAGGTTTATAATCAATATGAACGGGACATTTCAGTTGGTATCAGAGCGTTGGTCTTAGAGAACCAGAAAATTTGCATTAGTGTGTCTTATCGAGTTTGTTAGGATGCATTAGTGAGTCTGGACTTCGACCGTGTTTTCTTTAAAAATGATTGCTTAACATTTTTGTTGGAAACTATATATTATTAACATGTATATATTATGTTATATATTAATCTCTTAACATGTTTGATATTGTGTGATAGATGTCTACCTCTAGCACAAACCCCATTGACTCACCTAATAATAACGAAGAGTCGAATATATATTGGACTGATTCACAAGTTCCCGAAGAAGAACCGGAAGAAGAATCAGAACCGGAAGAAGAATCAGAACCGGAAGAGGAGGAACCGGAGGAGGAAATAGAACCGGTGGGGGAAATAATAAAACGGTTAAGTAAAAGAAAATACTCAACCAACCGACCAAGGTTAATTATGGTCAATGGTGTTTCCGCCAAGGAAGCAAAATATTGGGAGGATTACCAATTCTCCGATGAATCGGATTCCGACGAGAATTCCGATGATGTTATAGAAATTACCCCAACTGAATTTAAAAAGGCAAAAGAAAATAATAAGAGAAAGGGCATAAAAATAGAGAAATCTAATTCTAACCCCGATGAACTTTATATGTATCGTCAACCCCCGAAGCCCTTAAGTTGTAACAATAACCTGGGAACCTCTAAACCACCAGGTTTTTCTAAACCGGTTGTGGAAAACGACAGCTCGTATTAGGGGAACATCATATATCCCTAGAAACTTGGCAAAACGAACCAAAACCGAAGAAGAAGAAACAAGCGAGTCGGAATAAGATAGTTGTATTCGTGTGGTGTAATATATGTAATATAGTGTGCTTATGCTTTATGATATATGTAAAAATTGCTTGTATTAATAAGTATTTTTTTTATGAATCTAACTCTTGTCTATTTTACAGTATAAAAACACAAAATGGATAGACAACCTAATATTTTAAGAGACCTACCCGGAGACATGATTGATGAAATCTTGTCTAGAGTTGGTCAGAATTCTTCGGCACAACTATTTAAGGCGAGATCAGTTTGTAAGACATTCGAAGAACGTTCCAAGAATGCCTTGGTTTATAAAAGGCTTTCGTTCAAAAGATGGGGGATATCACATTGGGAAATCCATAAGTTACGATGTGTTTACTTTGACACATATATTGTGGGGAACCCAAATGCTATTTTACGCAATGGGTTAAGAAATTATTTTGACTCAATATATCCGAATATTGGACTTCGTGATTTAGAAAAAGCGGCTAACATGCAACATAAAGAAGCATGTTATGCTTACGGATTAGTAATGTTCGCTTCTCACCAAAGTGAGAACAAGAACATCGGGCTACAACTATTAAACAAAGCGTTTCCACAAGTGACGGAGTCGCTAATTGGGGTAAGAAATGAGGTTTTGAGATTGTTACGGGACTGTTGGACATTACGTAACCCTCGTCCCTTTGACGACTTTACAACACGCTGTCTTATCAACGGCCATAACGGTTATGTTCTACAAGACCAAGGATGGGAAGTAATCCTAGTAAAACCAGAATGCATGACTTGTTTCTGGACGTATGAATTACGTGTCTTTATTGCCTTTGCTGAACGACTTGTGTACTAGCTAAAATTATCTTCACAACCATCTTGTATCAAATTTATTGTGTGCTATATTTCGTGCTATATGTAAAATAAGCGGTATTGTAAGTTTGTAAAATATTGTGTAAAAGTTTGAACGCGAAATATTATTATAATCAGTTTTTCATATAGAATTGTAGTAGTTGAATTGTATATTAGCTACTAAGTATGAACTTAACGGGTAGGTACTACCCGAATTTAAACTTATAAAATGCTAATATGAAGAAAAAGCTTTTATAAATGAGTTCATATTATGCTACGAAATACTATTAACTACTCTTAATATTCTGTATGATTAACTTGTTCCATTTGACTATTTTGAAGGAAATGGCACCGACTACTCGACACACCGTGAATATGAATGAAGAGGAATTCCGAACTTTTCTAGCTTCAAACATAGCCGCAGTACAGGCTGCGCTACATACCAACAATAACCTTGGATCTAGCAGTACAGGAAATCGTGTAGGATGCACCTACAAAGAATTCACTGCCTGCAAACCTTTGGAATTTGATGGAACCTAAGGACCGATCGGATTGAAACGGTGGACCGAGAAGGTCAAATCGGTGTTTGCCATAAGTAAGTGTACTGAAGAGGACAAAGTGAAGTACGCTACGCATACCTTCACAGGTTCTGCGTTAACATGGTGGAATACCTATCTAGAGCAAGTGGGACAAGACGATGCTTACGCACTACCGTGGTCAGCATTCAAGCACTTGATGAACGAGAAGTACCGTCCCAGAACCGAGGTCAATAAGCTCAAGACAGAACTTAGAGGGTTACGAACCCAAGGATTTGATATTACCACGTACGAAAGACGATTCACAGAATTGTGCCTATTGTGTCCGGGAACGTTCGAAGATGAGGAAGAGAAGATCGACGCATTTGTGAAAGGATTACCGGAAAGAATCCAAGAAGATATAAGTTCACACGAGCCCGCCTCCATACAACAGGCATGTAGAATGGCTCACAAACTAGTGAACCAGATTGAAGAAAGAATTAAAGAACAGACTGCTGAAGAGGCCAATGTGAAGCAAGTCAAAAGAAAGTGGGAGGAAAACGGTGATAAGAATCACCAATACAACAACAACAGCAATTACAACAATAATCGCAACAATTATCCCAACAATCGCAACATCAATCGCAACTACCACAAACGGCCCAACAACAACAACAACAACAACAACAGCAACTACAACAATCATCCCAACAACAATAATAACCGCAACAACAACAACAACAATCAGAAGCAGCTATGCCAAAGGTGTGAAAAGTATCACTCGGGGTTCTGCACCAAATTTTGCAACAAGTGTAAAAGAAATGGTCATAGCGCGGCGAAGTGTGAGGTCTACGGACCAGGGGTTAACAGAACGAAAGGAACAAATGGAGTCGGAACGAGTAATGGCGGGGCAAGTAGTGTCGGAGCAAGTTATGCCAATGTAGTTTGTTATAAATGTGGAAAACCGGGCCACATTATTAGAAATTGCCCAAACCAGGAGAACACGAATGGACAAGGCCGCGGAAGAGTTTTCAATATTAATGCGACAGAGGCACAGGAAGACCCAGAGCTTGTTACGGGTACGTTTCTTATTGACAATAAATCTGCTTACGTTTTATTTGATTCGGGTGTTGATAGAAGCTATATGAGTAGAGATTTTTGTGCTAAATTAAGTTGTCCATTGACGCCTTTGGATAGTAAATTTTTACTCGAATTAGCAAATAGTAAATTAATTTCAGCAGATAATATATGCCGGAATCGAGAAATTAAACTGGGTAGCGAAATATTTAAGATTGATTTGATACCAGTAGAGTTAGGGAGTTTTGATGTAATAGTTGGCATGGACTGGCTGAAGAAGGTGAAAGCAGAGATCGTATGTTATAAAAATGCAATTCGCATTGTACGAGAAGAAGGAGAACCCTTAATAGTGTACGGAGAAAAGGGCAACATGAAGCTACATCTTATTAGTAATTTGAATGCACAAAAACTAATAAGAAAAGGTTGCTATGCTATTCTAGCACACGTCGAGAAAGTACAAACTGAAGAAAAGAGCATCAATGATGTTCCCGTCGCAAAAGAATTTCCCGATGTATTTCCGAAAGAATTACCGGGATTACCCCCACATCGATCCGTTGAATTTCAAATAGATCTTGTACCAGGAGCTGCACCAATAGCTCGTGCACCTTACAGACTCGCACCTAGCAAGATGAAAGAACTGCAAAGCCAATTACAAGAACTTTTAGAGCGTGGTTTCATTCGACCAAGCACATCACCGTGGGGAGCTCCTATTTTGTTTGTCAAGAAGAAAGATGGTACATTCAGGTTGTGTATCGACTACCAAGAGTTGAACAAACTTACCATCAAGAACCGCTACCCACTACCGAGAATCGACGACTTATTTGATCAACTACAAGGCTCGTCTGTTTATTCAAAGATTGACTTACATTTCGGGTATCATCAAATGCGGGTGAAAGAAGATGATATTCCAAAGACTGCTTTCAGAACACGTTACGGTCATTACGAGTTTATGGTCATGCCGTTTGGTTTAACTAATGCACCAGCTGTGTTCATGGACCTTATGAACCGAGTGTGTGGACCATACCTTGACAAGTTTGTCATTGTTTTCATTGATGACATACTTTTTTACTCAAAGAATGATCAAGAGCACGAAGAACATTTGAGAAAAGTGCTAGAAGTATTGAGGAAAGAAAAACTGTACGCTAAGTTATCAAAGTGTGCATTTTGGTTGGAAGAAGTTCAATTCCTCGGTCACATAGTGAACAAAGAAGGTATCCAGGTGGACCCGGCAAAGATCAAAACCGTTGAAAAGTGGGAAACCCCAAAAACTCCGAAGCATATACGTCAATTTTTAGGATTAGCTGGTTACTACAGAAGGTTCATCCAAGACTTTTCCAGAATAGCAAAACCCTTGACTGCATTAACGCATAAAGGGAAGAAATTTGATTGGAAGGAGGAACAAGAGAAAGTGTTTCAGTTATTGAAGAAAAAAGCTAACTACGGCACCTATATTATCATTGCCTGAAGGGAATGATGATTTTGTGATTTATTGTGACGCATCAAAGCAAGGTCTCGGTTGTGTATTAATGCAATGGACGAAGGTGATTGCTTATGCGTCTAGACAATTGAAGATTCACGAGCAAAATTATACGACGCATGATTTGGAATTAGGCGCGGTTGTTTTTGCATTAAAGACTTGGAGGCACTACTTATATGGGGTCAAAAGTATTATATATACCGACCACAAAAGTCTTCAACACATATTTAATCAGAAACAACTGAATATGAGGCAGCGTAGGTGGATTGAATTGTTGAATGATTACGACTTTGAGATTCGTTACCACCCGGGGAAGGCAAATGTGGTAGCCGACGCCTTGAGCAGAAAGGACAGAGAACCTATTCGAGTAAAATCTATGAATATAATGATTCATAATAACCTTACTACTCAAATAAAGGAGGCGCAACAAGGAGTTTTAAAAGAGGGAAATTTAATGGATGAAATACCCAAAGATCGGAGAAGCATCTTAATATTCGGGAAGACGGAACCCGGTATAGGGCTGAAAGAATTTGGGTACCAAAATTTGGAGATATGAGAGAAATGGTACTTAGAGAAGCTTATAAAACCAGATACTCAATACATCCTGGAACGGGGAAGATGTACAAGGATCTCAAGAAACATTTTTGGTGGCCGGGTATGAAAGCCGATGTTGCTAAATACGTAGGAGAATGTTTGACGTGTTCTAAGGTCAAAGCTGAGCATCAGAAACCATCAGGTCTACTTCAACAACCCGAAATCCTGGAATGGAAATGGGAAAACATTACCATGGATTTCATCACTAAATTGCCAAGGACTGCAAGTGGTTTTGATACAATTTGGGTAATAGTTGATCGTCTCACCAAATCAGCACACTTCCTGCCAATAAGAGAAGATGACAAGATGGAGAAGTTAGCACGACTGTATTTGAAG
This sequence comes from Rutidosis leptorrhynchoides, assembly GCF_046630445.1. Lineage (NCBI taxonomy): Eukaryota > Viridiplantae > Streptophyta > Magnoliopsida > Asterales > Asteraceae > Rutidosis > Rutidosis leptorrhynchoides. The sequence continues at coordinate 336,218,230 of NC_092339.1, read as the reverse complement.
GAAGTCGTCTCCAGACATGGAATACCAATCTCTATTATCTCTGATAGGGATGGCAGATTTATTTCAAGATTCTGGCAGGCATTACAGCAAGCATTAGGAACTCGTCTAGACATGAGTACAGCCTATCATCCACAAACTGATGGGCAGAGTGAAAGGACGATACAAACGCTTGAAGACATGCTATGAGCATGTGTTATTGATTTCGGAAACAGTTGGGATCGACATCTACCGTTAGCAGAATTTTCCTACAACAACAGCTACCATTCAAGCATTGAGATGGCGCCGTTTGAAGCACTTTATGGTAGAAAGTGCAGGTCTCTGATTTGTTGGAGTGAAGTGGGGGATAGACAGATTACGGGTTCGGAGATTATACAAGAAACTACCGAGAAGATCATCCAAATTCAGCAACGGTTGAAAACCGCCCAAAATTGACAAAAGAGCTACGCTGACATTAAAAGAAAAGATATAGAATTTGAAATTGGAGAGATGGTCATGCTTAAAGTTGCACCTTGGAAAGGCGTTGTTCGATTTGGTAAACGGGGGAAACTAAATCCAAGGTACATTGGACCATTCAAGATTATAGATCGTGTCGGACCAGTAGCTTACCAACTGGAGCTACCTCAATAACTCGCGGCTGTACATAACACTTTCCACGTCTCAAATTTGAAGAAATGTTTTGCTAAAGAAGATCTCACTATTCCGTTGGACGAAATCCAAATCAATGAAAAACTTCAATTCATTGAAGAACCCGTCGAAATAATGGATCGTGAGGTTAAGAGACTTAAACAAAACAAGATACCGATTGTTAAGGTTCGATGGAATGCTCGTAGAGGACCCGAGTTCACCTGGGAGCGTGAAGATCAGATGAAGAAGAAATACCCGCATCTATTTCCAGAAGATTTGTCAACACCTTCAACAGCTTAAAATTTCGGGATGAAATTTATTTAACGGGTAGGTACTGTAGTGACCCGAACTTTTCCATGTTTATATATATTAATTAAGATTGATATTTACATGATTAAATGTTTCCAACATGTTAAGCAATCAAACTTGTTAAGACTTGATTAATTGAAATATGTTTCATATAGACAATTGACCACCCAAGTTGACCGGTGATTCACGAACGTTAAAACTTGTAAAAACTATATGATGACATATATATGGATATATATATAGTTAACATGATACTATGATAAGTAAACATATCATTAAGTATATTAACAATGAACTACATATGTAAAAACAAGACTACTAACTTAATGATTTTTAAACGAGACATATATGTAACGATTATCGTTGTAAAGACATTAAATGTATATATATCATATTAAGAGATATTCATACATGATAATATCATGATAATATAATAATTTAAAATCTAATTTGATATTATAAACATTGGGTTAACAACATTTAACAAGATCGTTAACCTAAAGGTTTCAAAACAACACTTACATGTAACGACTAACGATGACTTAACGACTCAGTTAAAATGTATATACATGTAGTGCTTTAATATGTATTTATACACTTTTGAAAGACTTCAATACACTTATCAAAATACTTCTACTTAACAAAAATGCTTACAATTACATCCTCGTTCAGTTTCATCAATAATTCTACTCGTATGCACCCGTATTCGTACTCGTACAATACACAGCTTTTAGATGTATTTACTATTGGTATATACACTCCAATGATCAGCTCTTAGAAGCCCATGTGAGTCACCTAACACATGTGGGAACCATCATTTGGCAACTAGCATGAAATATCTCATAAAATTACAAAAATATGAGTAATCATTCATGACTTATTTACATGAAAACAAAATTACATATCCTTTATATCTAATCCATACACCAACGACTAAAAACACCTACAAACACTTTCATCCTTCAATTTTCTTCATCTAAATGATCTCTCTCAAGTTCTATCTTCAAGTTCTAAGTGTTCTTCATATATTCTACAAGTTCTAGTTACATAAAATCAAGAATACTTTCAAGTTTGCTAGCTCACTTCCAATCTTGTAAGGTGATCATCCAACCTCAAGAAATCTTTGTTTCTTACAGTAGGTTATCATTATAATACACGGTAATAATCATATTCAAACTTTGGTTCAATTTCTATAACTATAACAATCTTATTTCGAGTGGAAATCTTACTTGAAATTGTTTTCGTGTCATGATTCTGCTTCAAGAACTTTCAAGCCATCCAAGGATCCTTTGAAGCTAGATCTATTTTTCTCATTTTCAGTAGGTTTATCCAAGGAACTTGAGGTAGTAATTATGTTCATAACATCATTCGATTCATACATATAAAGCTATCTTATTCGAAGGTTTAAACTTGTAATCACTAGAACATAGTTTAGTTAATTCTAAACTTGTTCGCGAATAAAAGTTAATCCTTCTAACTTGACTTTTAAAATCAACTAAACACATGTTATATATCTATATGATATGCTAACTTAATGATTTAAAACCTGGAAACACGAAAAACACCGTAAAATCGGATTTACGCCGTCGTAGTAACACCGCGGGCTGTTTTGGGTTAGTTAATTAAAAACTATGATAAACTTTGATTTAAAAGTTGTTATTCTGGGAAAATGATTTTTATTATGAACATGAAACTATATCCAAAAATTATGGTTAAACTCAAAGTGAAAGTATGTTTTATAAAATGGTCATCTAGACGTCGTTCTTTCGACTGAAATGACTACCTTTACAAAAATGACTTGTAACTTATTTTCCGACTATAAACCTATACTTTTTCTGTTTAGATTCATAAATTAGAGTTCAATATGAAACCATAGCAATTTTATTCACTCAAAACGGATTTAAAATGAAGAAGTTATGGGTAAAACAAGATTGGATACTTTTTCTCATTTTAGCTACGTGAAAATTGGTAACAAATCTATTCCAACCATAACTTAATCAACTTGTATTGTATATTATGTAATCTTGAGATACCATAGACACGTATACAATGTTTCGACCTATCATGTCGACACATCTATATATATTTCGGAACAACCATAGACACTCTATATGTGAATGTTGGAGTTAGCTATACAGGGTTGAGGTTGATTCCAAAATATATATAGTTTGAGTTGTGATCAATACTGAGATACGTATACACTGGGTCGTGGATTGATTCAAGATAATATTTATCGATTTATTTCTTTACATCTAACTGTGGACAACTAGTTGTAGGTTACTAACGAGGACAGCTGACTTAATAAACTTAAAACATCAAAATATATTAAAAGTGTTGTAAATATATTTTGAACATACTTTGATATATATGTATATATTGTTATAGGTTCGTGAATCAACCAGTGGCCAAGTCTTACTTTCCGATGAAGTAAAAATCTGTGAAAGTGAGTTATAGTCCCACTTTTAAAATCTAATATTTTTGGGATGAGAATATATGCAGGTTTTATAAATGATTTACAAAAAGACACAAGTACGTGAAACTACATTCTATGGTTGAATTATCGAAATTGAATATGCCCCTTTTTATTAAGTCTGGTAATCTAAGAATTAGGGAACAGACACCCTAATTGACGCGAATCCTAAAGATAGATCTATTGGGCCCAACAAGCCCCATCCAAAGTACTGGATGCTTTAGTACTTCGAAATTTATATCATATCCGAAGGGTGTCCCGGAATGATGGGGATATTCTTATATATGCATCTTGTTAATGTCGGTTACCAGGTGTTCACCATATGAATGATTTTTATCTCTATGTATGGGATGTGTATTGAAATATGAAATCTTGTGGTCTATTGTTACGATTTGATATATATAGGTTAAACCTATAACTCACCAACATTTTTGTTGACGTTTAAAGCATGTTTATTCTCAGGTGAATACTAAGAGCTTCCGCTGTTGCATACTAAAATAAGGACAAGATTTGGAGTCCATGTTTGTATGATATTGTGTAAAAACTGCATTCAAGAAACTGATTTCGATGTAATATATTTCTATTGTAAACCATTATGTAATGGTCTGTGTAAACAGTATATTTTAGATTATCATTATTTGATAATCTAAGTAATGCTTTTGAAACCTTTATTGATAAAATAAAGGTTATGGTTGTTTTAAAAATGAATGCAGTCTTTGAAAAACGTCTCATATAGAGGTCAAAACCTCGCAACGAAATCAATTAATATGGAACGTTTATAATCAATATGAACGGGACATTTCAAGTCAACCCCTGCATATCCCCAACCAACCTCCTTACCTCCAACAGCTCATCTTTTGAAACAAAATTATTATTAAAGTTAAGATTATTAATCTTAGAGTGCACACCAGAGAGCTTGTCATCAAAATCCTTAGTCAACTTGGTCAAAGCCTGATGTAGGCCAACCATGGTGACTGGTGCCTCAGTCTGAGAAGTAGTGCCAGAAGATAAGGGTAGGGTTGGTATGTCCTCACAGCCTTCCTGTTGTAAAGAAAGCTGATCCTTGGACATAGAAGATTTTGAGGCCTGTATCTCACCCTGTGACATGAGTGTGATATTGGCCGCCTGTGCAAGTATGTGTAAGGATGGAATATTTGGAGTGAGTAGTGGCAGACTTGAGTCTGGGGTAGCAGTTGGCTTGGTCATTGCAGTAGGTTGTTAGATTTGTTTATTTGAGTCCAGGATTGGGACTTCTTCATGTAAGTCAACTGAGTGGGTTTTCTCAGCGACTGTAGTGTGGGTATCCAATCTAACTAACCTACCAGGTTCAGGCTGGGTTAAAGCACTCTTCTCACCAACCTCTAGCAGAGGTGGTGGAATAGTACGTGCAGCACTTTTTCTAGTGAATTTTTGAGGTGAATTCACAAGTGCTGTAGAATCTAAGGTTGTAGATATGGTGGTATTCTCAGTATGAACTGGTGGGTTCATAAGGTGGGTTGAGTAGATAATTTGCTCAGCAGCAGTGGGTGAAGATGGGTTAGAGTGAGGTGGGATTTCCTCACCCATGTCTTCAGCCTGCTCTGTTTGTGGAACATCACCAAAAAGGCTCTCGTTACTGGTTTTAGCCCCAATAAGGCTCTAGTGTGCGATTCATCCGCTGGTTACAGGCTTGTGTATTCAAAGTTGTTCCCTGTTTCGAAACAACCACACGTCGAGTAAAATTACCGAGCCAACTAAACCCGGTTTCGGAGTAGGGCGGAAAAAATACTCGAGAATGGCAATTTGTACAATTCAATTCAATTCAATTCTTGGGTAACAACTTTGACTCTGATTGCTTAGAATCTGCAGGTTAGTCTGCACGGCCAAGATTGAAACAATGCATCATAACAGAAAGTTATCAAAAAGATTGACACAATCATTATCAAATTAATACTCCTGACAAAAATTTTCAAAAAAGTTACCATTAACTCCCTTCATTAATACCAAATTTGACCCTTTTATTTTAGGAAATAGAATAAAGAAAAAAAAAAATTTAACCTAAAAACGAAATTTAAAAAAAAAAACTTTATTTGACTAAAGAAGGAAACAAATTTATACACAAAAATACACTTGAGTAAACTTTCCCAGACTCTGAACAATATTACGTCACCCAGACTCTAAGAAAATAATTCAGACTCAAGAAATATCATCACTGGACAACATTTCAATAGATGGATTTAACATTCCAAGTTGTCCAAGCAGATAAAAATGCCTTTCTTCAGGAAATGCCTTAGTGAAAATATCTGCCAATTGATCTTTAGTACCAATATGCTTTAAAAACACTTTGCCCTTTTCAACACAATCCCTTATAAAATGATGTCTGATTTCAATATGCTTGGTTCTGGAGTGAAACACTGGATTCTCAGTAATTGCAATTTCACTTTCATTGTCACACATTATTGGAGTTTTGGTCAATGTTAATCCAAAATCCAAAAGTTGATGTTGCATCCAAAGTAACTGAGCACAACAACTTCCTGCTGCTACATATTCAGCTTCTGCTGTGGAAGTAGCCACTGAATTTTGCTTTTTACTGGACCAACTAACCAATTTTCCACCTAATAATTGACATCCACCAGAAGTACTTTTTCTGTCTAATTTGCAACCTGCATAGTCTGCATCTGTGTAACCAATTAGATCAAACCCCGAGTCTTTAGAATACCAAAGACCCAGGTTAGGGGTACCTTTTAAGTACCTAAAAATTCTTTTCACATCTTTATAATGAGACTCCCTAGGATCTGATTGGTAACGTGCACAAAGACATGTAGCAAACATTATATCAGGTCTACTAGCAGTTAAGTATAGCAAAGATCCAATCATACCTCTATAGGTTGATTGACAAGTGAGTTTCCCAGATTCATCTTTATCAAGATTTTCAGAAACACTCATTGGAGTTCTTAAAGTAGAACAATTTTTAAAACCAAATTTAGTTAACATATCAGAAATGTAGTTACTTTGGTTAATAAAAATGCCTTCAGAACTCTGTTTAATTTGCAACCCAAGAAAATAGTTTAAAGTACATAAATTGCTCATTCTATACTCTTCAGACATAATGTCAGAAAACCATTTTCTTAAGTGTGGATTAGTAGACCAAAAAATAATGTCATCAACATAAATTTGAACAAGTAACACATCACCTTTGTCCTTTTTGATAAACAAAGTCTTGTCAATGGCTCATCTGGAAAAATTCTTTTCTAAAACAAATGTTGACAAGGTATCATACCAGGCTCTGGGAGCTTGCTTCAGACCATACAATGCTTTCTTCAATCTGTAAACATGCTTAGGAAATTTCTTACTTACAAAACCAGGAGGTTGTTTCACATACACTTCTTCTTGCAATTTACCATTCAGGAAAGCACTCTTTACATCCATTTGAAACACCTTGAAATCTTTGTGAGCAGCATATGCCAGAAACAGTCTAATAGCTTCAATTCTAGCAACAGGAGCAAAAGTCTCATCATAATCTACTCCTTCTTCTTGTCTATACCCTTGAGCAACCAACCTTGCTTTATTTCTGATTACAATACCATCTTTATCAACCTTGTTTCTGTAAACCCATTTAGTGCCAATTGCAGTTTTACCGTCAGGTTTTGGAACCAACTCCCATACATCATTCCTTTCAAATTCTGTCAACTCTTCAGTCATAGCCTCAACCCAATCATTGTCAGCCAATGCTTCATATACTTCTTTGGGCTCAATTAGTGAAAGAAAACAAGAAAAGAAGCAATAGTTTGTAATAGCAAAGTCAGACACAGGTGTCTGAGAAGAAGAGCTAGGTTTAGGCAAACCAGTAGAATCCACAACATAATCCTCAAGATACTTTGGAGGAACTATATTTCTAGATGATTTTCTAGTAGGAACAGCAGGATCCAAGGTGGTATTTGATGACTGATCACCCTCTTGAATAACAACAGACTCATCTTCTTGTGAAACTTCTTCTGTATGAGAATTATTTGCAGAATCATTTTTCAACCCAGACAAATTAGGTTCATCTGACTTAGACTCTGAATCCAGAGTCTGAACACTGTTTCCAGAAATTAAATTTGAAAATTCACCAAGTGCAGATTGCTCAGTGCTGGATGCCTGATCCATTTCTATAGAACTTTCATCAAAAGAAACATTAATGGATTGTGACGACCCAGAAATTTCTGACAAAATTTAAACTTAAATCAGACACGATAAGCAAAGTTTATTAAACTGAGTCTCAAAATATTGGAACTATTTTTCATGAATGCATTTAACCTTTGACCACTCCTGACGATTCACGAACAATTATTTATATATATGAGTATTATTTGTAAATAAATAATAATATTAAATCTGTTGATTTAAAAACAAATACTTAGTACCTAAATTATATATATAGACAGTATAAAAAAATACATATATTTGATTTCAAATTTATTTAATAAACGATAGTAATAATTATTTGTCAATCATTTGATAGTAAACAAGTTAAAGATGAACTTATGTGATTTTAAAATAAACGGTGATCCGAAAATGAGTTTTATAAATTATAGGATTAATAATAATATATTTAGAAGTTATTAGATAAATTTTACAACTTTATATATTTTATTTTGAAATGTCCCGTTCTTATTGATTAAAAACGTTCCATATTAATTGATTTCGTTGCGAGGTTTTGACCTCTATATGAGACGTTTTTAAAAGACTGCATTCATTTTAAAACAAACCATAACTTTTATTTCATCAATAAAGGTTTAAAAAGCTTTACGTAGATTATCAAATAATGATAATCTATAATATCCTGTTTACACACGACCATTACATAATGGTTTACAATACAAATATGTTACAAAAAAATAAGTTTCTTGAATGCATTTTTTACACAATATCATACAAGCATGGACTCCAAATCTCGTCCTTATTTAAGTATGCGACAGCGGAAGCTCTTAATAATCACCTGAGAATAAACATGCTTAAAACGTCAACAAAAATGTTGGTGAGTTATAGGTTTAACCTATATATATCAAATCATAATAATAGACCATAAGATTTCATATTTCAATACACATCCCATACATAGAGATAAAAATCATTCATATGGTGAACACCTGGTAACCGACATTAACAAGATGCATATATAAGAATATCCCCATCATTCCGGGACACCCTTCGGATATGATATAAATTTCAAAGTACAAAAGCATCCGGTACTTTGGATGGGGTTTGTTAGGCCCAATAGATCTATCTTTAGGATTCGCGTCAATTAGGGTGTCTGTTCCCTAATTTTTAGATTACCAGACTTAATAAAAAGGGGCATATTCGATTTCGATAATTCAACCATAGAATGTAGTTTCACGTACTTGTGTCTATTTTGTAAATCATTTATAAAACCTGCATGTATTCTCATCCCAAAAATATTAGATTTTAAAAGTGGGACTATAACTCACTTTCACAGATTTTTACTTCGTCAGGAAGTAAGACTTGGCCACTGGTTGATTCACGAACCTATAACAATATATACATATATATCAAAGTATGTTCAAAATATATTTACAACACTTTTAATATATTTTGATGTTTTAAGTTTATTAAGTCAGCTGTCCTCGTTAGTAACCTACAACTAGTTGTCCACAGTTAGATGTAAAGAAATAAATTGATAAATATTATCTTGAATCAATCCACGACCCAGTGTATACGTATCTCAGTATTGATCACAACTCAAACTATATATATTTTGGAATCAACCTCAACCCTGTATAGCTAACTCCAACATTCACATATAGAGTGTCTATGGTTGTTCCGAAATATATATAGATGTGTCGACATGATAGGTCGAAACATTGTATACGTGTCTATGATATCTCAAGATTACATAATATACAATAAAAGTTGATTAAGTTATGGTTGGAATAGATTTGTTACCAATTTTCACGTAGCTAAAATGAGAAAAATTATCCAATCTTGTTTTACCCATAACTTCTTCATTTTAAATCCGTTTTGAGTGAATCAAATTGCTATGGTTTCATATTGAACTATTTATGAATATAAACAGAAAAAGTATTGGTTTATAGTCGGAAAAATAAGTTACAAGTCATTTTTGTAAAGGTAGTCATTTCAGTCGAAAGAACGACGTCTAGATGACCATTTTAGAAAACATACTTCCACTTTGAGTTTAACCATAATTTTTGGATATAGTTTCATGTTCATAATAAAAATTATTTTCTCAGAATAAAAACTTTTAAATCAAAGTTTATCATAGTTTTTAATTAACTAACCCAAAACAGCCCGCGGTGTTACTACGACGGCGTAAATCCGGTTTTACGGTGTTTTTCGTGTTTCCAGGTTTTAAATCATTAAGTTAGCATATGATATAGATATAGAACATGTGTTTAGTTGATTTTAAAAGTCAAGTTAGAAGGATTAACTTTTGTTTGCGAACAAGTTTAGAATTAACTAAACTATGTTCTAGTGATTACAAGTTTAAACCTTCGAATAAGATAGCTTATATGTATGAATCGAATGATGTTATGAACATCATTACTACCTTAAGTTCCTTGGATAAACCCACTGGAAAATAAAAAAATGGATCTAGCTTCAACGGATCCTTGGATGGCTCGAAATTCTTGAAGCAGAATCATGACACGAAAACAAGTTCAAGTAAGATCATCACTTGAAATAAGATTGTTATAGTTATAGAAATTGAACCAAAGTTTGAATATGATTATTACCTTGTATTAGAATGATAACCTACTGTAAGAAACAAAGATTTCTTGAGGTTGATGATCACCTTACAAGATTGGAAGTGAGCTAGCAAACTTGAAAGTATTCTTGATTTTATGTAACTAGAACTTGTAGAATATATGAAGAACACTTAGAACTTGAAGATAGAACTTGAGAGAGATCAATTAGATGAAGAAATTTGAAGAATGAAAGTATTTGTAGGTGTTTTTGGTCGTTGGTGTATGGATTAGATATAAAGGATATGTAATTTTATTTTCATGTAAATAAGTCATGAATGATTACTCATATTTTTGTAATTTTATGAGATATTTCATGCTAGTTGCCAAATGATGGTTCCCACATGTGTTAGGTGACTCACATGGGCTACTAAGAGCTAATCATTGGAGTGTATATACCAATAGTACATACATCTAAAAGCTGTGTATTGTACGAGTACGAATACGGGTGCATACGAGTAGAATTGTTGATGAAACTGAACGAGGATGTAATTGTAAGAATTTTTGTTAAGTAGAAGTATTTTGATAAGTGTATTGAAGTCTTTCAAAAGTGTATAAATACATATTAAAAAACTACATGTATATACATTTTAACTAAGTCGTTAAGTCATCGTTAGTCGTTACATGTAAGTGTTGTTTTGAAACCTTTAGGTTAACGATCTTGTTAAATGTTGTTAACCCAATGTTTATAATACCAAATGAGATTTTAAATTATTATATTATCATGATATTATCATGTATGAATATCTCTTAATATGATATATATACATTAAATGTCTTTACAACGATAATCGTTACATATATGTCTCGTTTAAAAATCATTAAGTTAGTAGTCTTGTTTTTACATATGTAGTTCATTGTTAATATACTTAATGATATGTTTAATTATCATAGTATCATGTTAACTATATATATATCCATATATATGTCATCATATAGTTTTTACAAGTTTTAACGTTCGTGAATCACCGGTCAACTTGGGTGGTCAATTGTCTATATGAAACATATTTCAATTAATCAAGTCTTAACAAGTTTGATTGCTTAACATGTTGGAAACATTTAATCATGTAAATATCAATCTCAATTAATATATATAAACATGGAAAAGTTCGGGTCACTACAGTACCTACCCGTTAAATAAATTTCGTCCCGAAATTTTAAGCTGTTGAAGGTGTTGACGAATCTTCTGGAAATAGATGCGGGTATTTCTTCTTCATCTGATCTTCACGCTCCCAGGTGAACTCGGGTCCTCTACGAGCATTCCATCGAACCTTAACAATTGGTATCTTGTTTTGCTTAAGTCTTTTAACCTCACGATCCATTATTTCGACGGGTTCTTCGATGAATTGGAGTTTTTCGTTGATTTAGATTTCATCTAATGAAATAGTGAGATCTTCTTTAGCAAAACATTTCTTCAAATTCGAGACGTGGAAAGTGTTATGTACAGCCGCGAGTTGTTGAGGTAACTCAAGTCGGTAAGCTACTGGTCCGACACGATCAATAATCTTGAATGGTCCAATATACCTTGGATTTAATTTCCCTCATTTAACAAATTGAACAACGCCTTTCCAAGGTGCAACTTTAAGCATGACCATCTCTCCAATTTCAAATTCTATATCTTTTCTTTTAATGTCAGCGTAGCTCTTTTGTCGACTTTGGGCGGTTTTCAACCGTTGTTGAATTTGGATGATCTTCTCGGTAGTTTCTTGTATAATCTCCGGACCCGTAATCTGTCTATCCCCCACTTCACTCCAATAAATCGGAGACCTGCACTTTCTACCATAAAGTGCTTCAAACGGCGCCATCTCAATGCTTGAATGGTAGCTGTTGTTGTAGGAAAATTCTGCTAACGGTAGATGTCGATCCCAACTGTTTCTGAAATCAATAACACATGCTCGTAGCATGTCTTTAAGCGTTTGTATCGTCCTTTCGCTCTGCCCATCAGTTTGTGGATGATAGGCAGTACTCATGTCTAGACGAGTTCCTAATGCTTGCTGTAATGTCTGCCAGAATCTTGAAATAAATCTGCCATCCCTATCAGAGATAATAGAGATTGGTATTCCATGTCTGGAGACGACTTCCTTCAAATACAGTCGTGCTAACTTCTCCATCTTGTCATCTTCTCTTATTGGCAGGAAGTGTGCTGATTTGGTGAGACGATCAACTATTACCCAAATAGTATCAAAACCACTTGCAGTCCTTGGCAATTTAGTGATGAAATCCATGGTAATGTTTTCCCATTTCCATTCCGGGATTTTGGGTTGTTGAAGTAGACCTGATGGTTTCTGATGCTCAGCTTTGACCTTAGAACACGTCAAACATTCTCCTACGTATTTAGCAACATCGGCTTTCATACCCGGCCACCAAAAATGTTTCTTGAGATCCTTGTACATCTTCCCCGTTCTAGGATGTATTGAGTATCTGGTTTTATGAGCTTCTCTAAGTACTATTTCTCTCATATCTCCAAATTTTGGTACCCAAATCCTTTCAGCCCTATACCGGGTTCTGTCTTCCCGAATATTAAGATGCTTCTCCGATCCTTTGGGTATTTCATCCTTTAAATTTCCCTCTTTTAAAACTCCTTGTTGCGCCTCCTTTATTTGAGTAGTAAGGTTATTATGAATCATTATATTCATAGATTTTACTCGAATGGGTTCTCTGTCCTTCCTGCTCAAGGCATCGGCTACCACATTTGCCTTCCCCGGGTGGTAATGAATCTCAAAGTTGTAATCATTCAATAATTCAATCCACCTACGCTGCCTCATATTCAGTCGTTTCTGATTAAATATGTATTGAAGACTTTTGTGGTCGGTATATATAATACTTTTGACCCCATATAAGTAGTGCCTCCAAGTCTTTAATGCAAAAACAACAGCGCCTAATTCCAAATCATGCGTCGTATAATTTTGTTCGTGAATCTTCAATTGTCTAGACACATAAGCAATCACCTTCGTTTGTTGCATTAATACACAACTGAGACCTTGCTTTGATGCGTCACAATAAATCACAAAATCATCATTCCCTTCAGGCAATGACAATATAGGTGCTGTAGTTAGCTTTTTCTTCAATAACTGAAACACTTTCTCT